>NC_088870.1:9646995-9861011 GCF_032884065.1 Artemia franciscana | reverse complement strand
ATATATAACAAACAAATTTCAAAGTATAAACATACCAGAAACTTTACGACAATATATAATTAAATATGTCCGTGTAACTGAACCATCGAGTAACTGAAGCCCCATATAAGCGAACTCCTTTTCAACTGAACCCTGGTGTTACTAAGCCGCTGATCAACTGAATCTTATTTAGCTAGACCCTCAGTCAACTGAACCCTCGTTCAGCCCAAGCCCATTTAACTAACCCCCCGTGCAGCTCAACCACCGTGCAACTCATCCACCGTGCAACTCAACCATCGTGCAACTGAATTACTGTCCAACTGAACCAACTTGCAACTAAACCACCTTGAAACTGAACCCTTGCGTAACTGACTCATCGTGCAACTGAACCATTGAACTCAGCTTTTCAGTATTCTAAACATGTGAGGCAATATCATTGGGTAAAACACAAGTTACTATCTTTAAATGTTCAATCTTATTGGGATTGTTCGTTTCTTAAAGTCACGATATAAACACCTGTCAAGATCATTCATAAGAAAATAGTGTATTATTTTTGAAAAAAAAATATGATGTCAACCATTAAAGTAGATTAATTTCTTTCTTTTTTCAGATGAGTCAGGCATTTCTGAGTGTTAAGTAATAAGCATCTATGTTGAAAATTTTGACTTTTGTGAATCTATATAACGAATTTGGGTCAGACGTCTTTGAGGAGCTTACAGCTACCTCTGTTCATGAAAAAAAATACCTTACCTCATATGTTAACAGGCAACTTGTCATGTGTCCCCTGTCCTATATCATATATTAACAGGCAATTGGTTCATCCTTTGAACCAAAAGCAGGGGGTTCGTGAGCCTTAAGGGCAATTATTCAACCTTTGAATAGTTTTAAATAAAATGTCAATATCAAAATGAACTATTGGATTTATTTGGGGAAAAAATAGGGTTGGGCCTGAAGCCCTATTATCATTATTAACACTAAAAAAGTTCATTTGGACTGTTGATTTCCAATCGATTGAGCTTTGATTCCAACACTTTAAACTGCCTAAAAAAAATATTAAGTTCATTTCAACATCATATAATTAACTGTTTCTATATAACTCGTTTGAACTGAAAAGAATTAAATGTATTTAATTTTCAAAACAGTGCTTAATGCCATCAATTGCTACTTCTAGATAGGAGCACAGTCTTTCCATTCTTATTGGCATTCGAGAATCTTTTTTTCCGGCTTATCTACTTAACATCAACTTCCCCAGATATAATTTGAAAAGATAACAGCAAATGATTATCCGACTTTTGCAAATGACTTTTGCACACTGAATCGTGAAAGTAAATAACAAGAGCTAAGAGCTCATACGGCACTTGTGACGAGGTCAGAAGAGCCAAGAGCTCAAATGGCATAAGCTGTTGCAAAATTCTAAGAATCAATAGATTGATTTAAAAGGAAAATCAGAGGCATAATGCCCGTCGGGATTTGAAATAACATCTCTGAGACACAAGGTTCTTCTAAATATCAAAATTTATTATCATCTGATCACCAGCTCATAAGTTAAAAATACCTAATTTTGTCTAATTTTTCCTCTCCCTTTAGTCCCCCAGATTGTTGAAGAGGGGAAACTGACCTTATCAAGTCAATTCGTGCAGCTTCCTGACACGACTACCAATTTTCGTTGTCCTAGAACGTCCAGAAGTACCTAACTCGTAAAAGCGCTGGACACCCCCCCCCTCTAACTCTCCCAAAGAGAGAATATCTAGTCCGGTTACGTTAATCACGTATCTACGACATTTGCTTATTCTATCCACCAAGTTTCATCCCGATCTCTCCACTCTATGTGTTTTCTAAGATTTCCAGTTTCCCCTCCAACTCCCCCCAATGTTACCATATCTGGTCAGGGTTTAAAATAAGAGCTCTGAGACGTAAATTCCTTCTAAATATCAAATTTCATTAAGATCCGGTCTCCCGTTCGTAAGTTAAAAATACCTCAGTTTTTCTCATTTTCCGATTTACCCCCCCCCCCTACTCCTGCAAAGAGAGTGGATTCAGTAAGGTTGTATCAATCGCGTATTTAGAACTTGTGCTTATTCTTTCCATCAAGTTTCATCCCGGTCTCTCAACTCTAAGCGTTTTCCAAGATTTCCGGTTTCCAAGATTTCTGTTTCCCCCCTCCAAACCCTTTTGTCCCTGGATCCGATTCAAATTGAAAATAGAGCATCTCAGACAAAAGATCTTTCTATATATCAAGTTTTATTAAGATCCGATCGCCGATTCGCAGGTTAAAAAATACCACAATATTTATGTTTTCAAGGATTTTCGGTTTCCCTTCCAACTACCCGTAATATAACCAGATCTGGTCGGGATTTAAAGTAAGTGCTCTAAAGCACAAGATCCTTCTAAATATCAAATTTCATTAAGATCTGATCACCCGTTCGTAAGTTAAAAATACCTCATTTTCCTTCTAATTTTTCCGAATTAACCACCCCATCACCAAAGAGGTTTTCCTCCAAAGAGATCTAATCCGGTCTGATTATGTCCATCACGTATCTAGGATTTTAGCTTATTCTTTCCACCAGGCATCATCATGATCTCTCCACTCAAAGTGTTTTCCAAGATTTCCGGTTTCATCCTCCAACTCCCCCCGGTGTCACCGGATACGATCAGCATTTAAAATAAGAGCTCTGAGAGACGATGCCCTTGTAAATGTCAAATTTCATTAGGATCCAATCACCTGTTCGTAAGTTAAAAATACCTCATTTTTTCTAATTTTTCCAAATTATCGAATTAGGTCCCCCCCCCCAAATTTGCAAATCATGTATGCTGAAAGCTGCAGTATACTTGAATTAATTACCTTAAGAAATTAGGCATCTAATGATACAGTTTCAAGCTGGGTCTTTCTGTGGTTTTAGTGCAGTTAATTTTAATGTCTCATTTTCCTCTCTACCACTAATGATATATCTATCTCTTTCTCTTTTTAGTCTATTTTAGTGGTTTTTTAATTAGTTTATTTTAGTTCTATTTTAAAACTAGCTCTACTACGAACCTTGATTTATTTTAGTTTAGCCTATTTTAATTGGGTTTTTTTAGTCTATTTTAGTTCTATTTTAGTCTAGTTTAGTGCATAAGTTTAGGCAATCGCTCTTCTACGAACCTTGATCTATTTTAGTTCAGTTTATTTTAGTTCTTTTTTTAATCTAGTCTAGATTTTTTAGTCTATTTTAGTTCTATTTTTGGTCGATTTTAGTTCTTTTTTTGTCTATTTTAAACTAGGTTAGTGCATAAGTTTAGGAAGTCGCTCTGCTACAATCTATTTTAGTTTAGTCTATTTTAGTTCTTCTTTTAGTTTATTTGAGTTCTATTTTAGTACAGTTTAGTTTATAAGTTTATGCAGAGGCTATACTATGAACCTGGACCTATTTTGGCTACATGGTTCAAGCCTTTTGACTATTTAAACCTATGTTCTCTAACATAACCTCTTTACCTTTGTCTATTCCAGGTCTTTTTAATGCTAATTTACATACCTATTCTTGCACCCTGAAATCTGAACCCCTGCAAAAAATCCTTAATTTTCTCAAAATATTCATCCAGGTTTAAGAGAGTTCTATTATGCCGTTTGACTCCAAGCTCTCAATTAATCTTTGTCGTGCTCGTTAGGACTAAGTCTGTCAAAATGATCCACATAAACTGGGATAAAAAGTAACCTCCTTAACTCTTTTAGTCAATAGTAAGCCAGCTAATAGCCTCAGTTCCCAACTTAGCTACAGAAATATAAATAGCATTAATCATTTCAATATATCTATCTGACATTCCAGGCGAACATAGGACAACATAAAGGAATCTGACGACTAAGACTTAAAATTTGTAGAGAAAGCTAATAAAAAAAAGTTTCATATGAGGAAAACTAAAAGTGAAAACTTGGTCAACTCATACTCTCCTCTTTGCTAAACCAATCCATTCCCCTCTTAAAATTTTATTTACAGTACCTAGAGCTAGAACTAGGATTACGTAAGGGTAAAGAGGTGATACTGGGTAGCAAGAAGATAAGGTAAATGGATAGTTTCACTTACTTAGTTAGTATTATTAGTGAAGACTTTGGGTACAGTGAAGGTGTTAGCGGTAGAAAAACAAAAACTCAGGATGTTCTTTGGCAGCAAATTTTTCTGTAAAAAAAGGAAGATAGGTCTGCGCTCCAAGATTAGAACATTGAAAGCTAGAGTGATGACAGTGGTCAAGCATGGTTGGGAAGCCTGGATGCTCCAAATAACGGAAGAAGGTTTGCTAGATGGCTTTCAGAAAAATCCGTTACCAGTAGTCACAATCACGATTACAAGTAGTCACAGTAGTAGTAGTGGTCCTAGCAATAGTAGTAGTAGTAATAGTGGCAGTAATTGTAGCAGGAGTAGTCAGAGTAGTAAAAGTGGTCCTATTAGTAGTTCAGTGACAAGCAAGAACAGTCAAAATTATTCATAGCTAAAAACGATTACAGTCGCAGTAACAATCACGCACAGTCACAAGCAGTCGTAGTTACAATTAGTTGCAGTTACAAGTAGTCAGAGTCAAACATTTTTACAGTCACTACTGGTCCTGGCCACATCCTTAGTCGCAGTACTCGTAGTCGTAGTCGTAGCAGTAGTCTTAGTATTAGTGTATATAGTGGTTATCTTGGGAGTAGTTCTGAGTTCTGAGTTCTGAGTTCTTTATTTGACATTAAAATCAATAAAAAAAAATTACTTCAAGACAATATAAACAAAAAACAAAAAACAAAATTGAGTCGCCCACCTTAATAATCTCCAAAAAATGACAAGCTAGGCAGGGGGTAGCACATGATTTCACCAACTAAATTAAATATCCAACTCAATCTAGAGACATCAACTCCAAGGGAAACCGGAATAAAAAATAAAGAGACAAAAAAACAAAAAAACAAAAACAACAAACAAACAAAATTATTTACTAGCTAGAAAATCTCTAACATAATTTTTGAACATACCAAACGAGTGGCAGCTTAGTAGCTGCCACTAGCAATAGTAGTTTTAGGTTCATATGATCATTTAGTCGTTTCAACCCCATCTTTAATATGGCTTAAAACTTGTCACATGAAACTTTTCAGATTGCACTAAAAATTCTGCAAGTTACTGCGGAATAATTCAAATATGTAATATAGAGAGATTCTAATAATTTATAGTTCAATTCAACTTTGTTCAGCTTGACACATTACTAAGGACAGTTTGGCTAACTTGTAAGTTTACGGTTCAACCAAAAGGTACAAGTTTTTATGCCTAAATTAACTGTTCTAAGGCTTGCATTGTCAAGGTTTCAAGGTTACCCTGAATGGCTTGCGTGTATTGTTGAAGTGATAGATCCAAAAGGAAATGAAAAAAACTAGAAATCATAAGTATCTAGTTTGCTGCTACGGCAAACATTATAGTTTGTTAATGAGTCACAGATTTTAGATTTTGAATGCTATAAGGCTGAGACTATGAAAAATTCTAGAAAAGGTGCAAAGGAAGCGTTTGAAGAACTTGCGCTGAAACCAGATATTTACAAAGAAATTTACAAAGACAAGGCTAATTTTCAAGGTGAACAGTTCTTATTACCGAGATTGCAGCGACGGAAGAAGAAGTTTAGTCTGTCATGACTAAACTTCAATCATGAAACTAAATCATGCTCAGAAAATCAATCATATATTAGATGAAAAATTGACAGCTGTTGGAGACAAATAGTCATTTTCGTAGATTTCAAGTGACAATTACAGAGCATTAGCTGTTGAATTCAAGCCGAAATTCGATGTTTTATCCAATGATTTAGGACATAAAATAAAATTAATACTCATTTACTGAGGAATTGATTAAAAGGAGACTAAATAGTCTCATGTTCAATGGGGTTAAACAACTTCCCAATAGTGACTTGAAGTTGGTATCGTTTGATGTAGGGACAAACAAAATGGAGCTTGAAATATCAAATCAAGATGTGATCGAAGTTAAAATATTAAATATAAGCAAATGTAATAGTAAACAGGATGCAATTGCTTCTGCAGCTGTAACATTCAAGTTTCAAGACCTTGCTTTTAAAGTTTAAAAAAAAGTTAAAATTAGCCCCCACTGGGATTTTTGTGTCGGAAAATCTGACAAAAGGAAAACGTGATATTCTGAACTTAGCAAGGGATAACTATGAGAATAAGCAAGTGCGGTCTGATCAAGGTTTGATTTATGTATGTCTCGCTAGTGATCCGTTTCCACATCCCTTAGGGGCTATCGATGATATTGTTTAAAAGTATGTGCTACTAGCTAAAAGTGGTTATATAGTCACTACTTGTTTTTTTTCTTTCTTTTTTTTTACTTTTTTAGATGATACATTTCTCCAAGTTAACTTAAAGTTGTGGTGAGAGACTAAGGACCTTTAATAATCCATTTTGAGCTAGAGATATTGTTAATACTGATATTGCACTTGAAAGCTCTTCTATCATATTTCGACTAGATAAAGATAGCTGTTACGTAAATGTACTTTTTTCGGTATTTAGTGCTGATGAAAATTTTTTGTCTTGGTCATTGGAATTGTCACTTTATGTCATCGTATCCTGAGATTCTGCAGATGCTTGATAATACGAATTGCAGATTTGATATTATAGGCCTATGCGAGACTTTCTTAACGTCAGATCATTCTTTGTCACTTTATAGTTTTAATCGATAGCATATTTGTTCGATCTCACCTACTTGCTACTTTTTTTACTGATGTAATAATTAGTGAGTCTTCTGATCATTTTCCTGTGGTGGTAGTGACTTCCTTTCTACGTACACAAAGGTTAGAAATAAAGAGGTTAAGAAAAGGCTACTGGAAAAAGGGAATGTTAATAAAATTAGGCAGGAACTGAGCTTTCTCTCGTGGCAAAGGGCTTATGATGAATATGAAAGTCCATCAGCTAGATTTGATAAGTTCTTAGGCATTGTTCAACTGATATTTGACTCAACATGTCCAATAAGAACTTCCAAGCTGAAGAAATATACTCCTAGAAAACCATGAACAATCGTTTAGCTTCTTTGACTAATCCAGAAAAATGATCTGGACGTACTTTATTTGAATTCAGAGTCACAGGAGGTGTCGACCTCGCAGATCTTGTGTTCAAAAATATTATGGGATGAAATTTGAAAATAATAAAGGGAACACGAAAGGTAAGTGGAAAACTAAAACTGAATTATCAAATAACGACAAGAAAAATGAAAATCCAGGTAGCTTAAAAATTGACGGTAGAATAGTTGTTGAAAGTAAGGGAATTTTTCATGTTTTGGGTGAGTATTTTTCAGCAATAGGTAAATCAGTAAGCGAAATTTCATATAATGATTGCATTAAAATTGCTGAGCCTTTTAAAGATGAAAGAGGGTTGGGGTTAAACATAAACATTGCTGAAACTAATCTAGAGGAGATGAAGCAAATAATAGAATTGATGAAATTAAATTTGCCTGGGAGTAATTATCTCAATCTTCAAACATTTAAATTATTAATCGTTTATTTGTTACCCTGCCTTGTGTATTTGAATAATTTATCGCTGAAAAAGGCTGAGTTTCCTTCACGATTAAATGAGGGCATGGCTTTCTGTTTGCATAAAAAGGTTCAAAGACAGATCCCTCGAACTGGAGACCGATTTCGATATTGTCTTCTTTTTTAGAGCAATATGAAAAGACCATGCATTTGTTAATGTTTTAGGACGAATTTCATAGCTTTTTGTAGAATTACATAAAAAAACTAGTTTTTTTAACTGAAAGTAAGGAGCGACATTAAAACTTAAAACGAACAGAAATTACTCCGTATATGAAATGGGTTGTCCCCTCTGCAATCCCTCGCTCTTTACGCTAAAGCTTTTAATTGTTTTAAAAAGCAGAATTGTGGCAAAGAGTCAAACTTTAGAGTAAAGAGCGAGGGATTGCGGAGGGGACAACCCATTTCATATACGGAGTAATTTCTGTTCGTTTTAAGTTTTAATGTCGCTCCTTACTTTCAGTTAAAAAAACTAGTTTTTTCTATGTAATTTCTGAACGTTTTTTAATTAATTCACGTTTGATTTTGGCTCTCCACACATAAATTATTAAAATGAAATTTGCATATTAATTCCTTTTTTGGCTAAATGGCTTTCTCTTAGTTTTGATCAGACGATTTTGAGAAATAAGGGATGGGGAAGGAGGCCTAGTTGCCATGCAATTTTTCGGTTACATAAAAAGGCAACTATAAATTTTAATTTTTAAAGAATTTTTTATTAGTAAAAAATACGCGTAACTTAAGAATTATGTTACGTAACAAACTTTTATATTCTTTAATTTTTATTATGTATATGAGGGGGTTTGTACCCTCGTTAATACCTCGTTCCTTACACTAAGTCGTAAGTTTTGTCCCAATTCTTTAAGAATGACCCCTGAATCAGAAAGGCCCTAGAATAAATAATTGAAATTACTAAAAATACTATAGCATACAGAGCGAGGTGTTTATCTCCTCCTAAATACCTCGCTCTTTATGCTAAAGTGTTTTTAGAACCCCTCATATGCGTAATAATCTCTGTTCGTTTTAAGTTTCAATGCTACTCTTTTCTTTCAATTGAAAAAACTTTTCCATGTTTATTTTTTCATTGTTTTTTTTTTATAGTAATTTAGAAAATCCTGCACCCTTTTCATTGAATTTCTGTTCCCCCATGACATATTTCTCCAAGGAAAGATCCTCCTACATAGCCCCTCTCCTCAACCCCACCCCCAAAACCAAAGAAAAAATCCCCTGAAAACGACTGTAGACTTCCCGATAACCATTATTATACGTGAACACTGGTCGAAGTTTGTAACTTGCAGCCCCTCCCCCAGGGACTGTGGGGGAGTAAGTCATTCTCAAAGACATAGTTATTATGGTTTTTGACTATGCGGAACAAAATAGCTATCCCAAAATTTTGATCTGTTGACTTTGGAGAAAAAATGAGCGTGGGAGGGGGCCTAGGTGCCCTCCAATTTGTTTGGTCACTTAATAAGGGCACTAGAACTTTTCATTTCCGTTAGAATGAGCCCTCTTGCGACATTCTAGGATCACTTGGTCGATACGATGACCCCTGGGAAAAAAAAACAAAACAAACAAATAAACACGCACCCGTGATTTGTCTTCTGGCAAAAAATACAAAATTCCACATTTTTGTAGATAGGAGCTTGAAAATTTTGTTATAGGGTTCTCTGATACGCCGAATGCGATAGTGTGATTTTCGTTAGGATTCTGTGACTTTTAGGGGGTGTTTTCCCCTATTTTCTAAAATAAGGCAAAATTTTTCAGGCTCGTAACTTTTGATGACAAAGACTAAATTTGATGAGACTTATATATTTAAAATGAGCATTAAAATGTGATTCTTTTGATGTATATTTTAGCATCGAAATTCCGTTTTTTAGAGTTTCGTTTTCTATTGAGCCGGGTCGCTCCTTACTACAGTTCGTTACCACGAACTGTTTGATTGGTACTCCCATTATTTTAAATAATAAAACATGTCTGAATGGTATATTCTTAAATCAAGCTTTTAATGTAAATTATTATGTTTTTATCTTGATTACAATTTGAGTTGGAAATTACACTGTGATTCAGTAGCAGCAAAAGTGGATTAGAGGATTAGGATTAGGTCTTATAAGAAGGATAAGAAATGAGCTCCCGCCCAGGATTCTAATGATGCTCTATCATTCTCTGATCATCCATATATATCTTATGGCCCTTTGCCATGGACTAGTTCTTTTGTGTCAAGTTTTCAAAAAATTCAATTTTTACGACATAAAGTTTTTCGTGTCTTAAGAGATTATGTGAGGTTTGAAGATAGTACTTTGAGTTGATTCATTAAATTAAAGATTATAAATGTTTATAGGTTAAAATATTATAAACTAGCTAATTTTCTTATGAATGTTTGAATTGTTACTCATTAGAGTGTTTTTGGGACTTTTTTGAGTCTAACTCGTTTTACCATTGTTATGAAACAAGGCATTTTTAAGGGATAGTGTTTGAGGCTTGGAGTATCCAACGTGGATCTTTATTTCTACATTTTGCAGGACCACAGCTGTGGAATTGACTCCCTGAGGGTGTATACGTAACAGATAATGCTACCCAGTTCAAGAGTGGGTTGAAACGTTACCTTCATGGCTGCCAAATTGACACATTTTGTGTGAAAATGACACAATTTGATGTTACGTGACACAATGACACATTCAGACATTCAGAAAATGACACATTTTTCAATAAAAAATGACACAATCGACAAAAATTACACATTTTTCAAAAAAAGATGACAGAGTTTTAAAAAAAATGACACATTTTTGTCATCCTAGTCTTGATTTTTAAATGGTAATAAAAGAAAAGTAAAATTTCAATTTTCTACCTCCAGAAAAGCTACAAATTAATGGAAGGGAATAGCGCTGCCTAGCGGTGGCAGTAGTACACAAACAGTGCAGAATACAGGACAGATGCCATCACCGTATTTAAAACTTAAACGACGCGAAAAAAACAGCCATAGGCGGAAATTTCAAATCAAAATACACGCTGAATATCTGAACTTAATTGGCTTCTTGATTGAGTATTTGATGTAGCCAACTGGTAAGTACTTAATAGTAAAAATTAAACAGCATGCAGTTTACCAAAGCTGTGTGCATAAGCAGCAACTCCCATTTTTAGGAGTATAGGAGGGGTATCCAACCTTGGACAAGATTACAAATTTCCAGAGAATTCTTTCCTTCAGAATAATCCATCCAGCCTAAAAATGCACCAAAAAATATGACAGAAATACTAGATTGAAGCTGGTTGAATGGCTTACATATTGAGTAAATAAAAAGCTTAGCCAATAAAGCCGATTACGTATAGAGCCGATTACGATTACGACGTCATACGAAAAGTCTATTTTCAATTTGCTGTCGGAATTGATTGTCCCTAAAACTTTTATAAATGTAAACTTGCCTCGTTGGCCGCCCAGACACAAATTCATAGTGTGTAACATTAATTTAATCGAATGTTTCTATTTCTTTCATGACGTCACAAAAAGGTCAAGATCCCAAGATAATTGGATAAGGTTAAGTTTACTCCTTTTTGAACTGATTTGGAAAAGATTATATATTCAAAACTCTAAATAAAGATTTGACAATTAAATATGATACCACCTGTAGCAAAAAAATATGACACATTTTGTAACACATTATGGAATCTGAGATGACACAAAAAGTACATTTTCGGAAAAAATATGACACACTCCCTAAAAAAAATTTGGCAGCCCTGGTTACCTTCTGGGAAGTTGTTAATGATTTAAGTTGATTGAAGTATGTCTTGCTGTTGATTCGTTTCCACTTTTTTTATGGTTCTATTGACGATATTGTTTAATAATGTGTACTAATGGTTAAAAGTTGTTATATTTTCACTACTTTTTCTTTATTTTGATTTATAGGTGAAGCCTGAATATTATTAGTAGATTACAAAGATGAAAACAACCATCATATACAACACATTGGGTTTCCCTGATGATTGTTGAAAGATTGTGTAAGCATTATTTTGGTTAATAAATTATTTCTCTCTCGCCCTGTCTCTCTTTAAAATACCCAGGTCCGTCCATTAGATGTCGCTGACGTATTTTTTTGATCGTCATCATGCACATGCTATGTTTTGAGACAGCTCAACATCTTCCACAACATTACCATAAAGTTCAGCCGAATACATCCAGTTTCTTCGGGGATACAGGATCAAAGACGGTCCTCTCCCTCAGCCGAAAAAGACCTGTAAATGTTTGTATATGCCTTATGTGTAGTTATGTCCTAAAGACTAGGGGAGGGGTTCCATCATCCACCTATTCTTACCTACTGGAAATTTGAGCTATTTTGCAACGAAATGGTTATCTCAAAATTTTGGTCAGGTATCTTTGAAGGGGACACAATTAAAATGGAGAGGGTCTGGTTTCCCTTCAATGACTTTCACCTCTTAAAAATACCATTTGACATCTGATTGAAAGAGCATCTCTAAATCTTCAAAGTATATAAAATAACACATTGAAGTATGTCTATTTCTCATTAGCTGTCTATTGGATGGAACACGTGATTATCTCATATGTGGGGTATAAGCTGTAGTGGTTTTGGGAACTAATTTTGCCAGCCTGTTTGAAAGTATTCCTTGACAGAGGGAGAGTATCAGAGCATTGGTTCTCCTGCGTTAAGACACGACCGGGGTTTTACAGATCAAAGATATTTACTTATAATAAGAGGTAGAACTTAGAGAAATTTTTAGACATCGTATTAAGCGTGGGTTACCTTCACTGGTGGATTTTCAACGCTTGGCAGTCTTATTGACTAGAAATAGGTGTTTTCACTCTACTGTAGGTGGCACCGGAATTCTAAGCTTTTTATAGATATTACCGATGGGGTTACACTTCATAACGTAAAATTTGGGGTTTCCATCGAACAAAGCTTTTCCAACTTTAAATTAACATGTTAATCGTACTTTAGACAGTTGATATGCTTAACTTTCAAGGAAATGAGAGTTTAGTTCAAGCCTTTTGAATTAGACGAGTTTGCAACGCATAAGGATAATGTGAATGGGGCTCTGTGGTAAAAGTGTTGCGTTAAATAGTATTGAATTCTGTTTCAATTTTTTAGTGAAACTGTATTTTAAACTGATTGAGTTTTTTGTAAAACTCAAACAAATAATTTCAGTTTTATTAATCACAAAGAATAAAAACAAAATGCTAACATCATTCAGTAAAAAAGTTATCCCTTTAGAATTTTAGATCATAAAATTTTTTAAATCTAGAATAATGTGCATCCTTGTTTTACCTCTGAAGAAGGATAGGTGCATGAAAGCTCGAGCGGGGGAGCTTTTTAATTCGGAAAAATAACTGGGTCAAATCAAAATACTCAATGGGCAATTCAGAATGACACTTACTCCTTTTTCTGCTTGATTCTCTTGAAAGCTCTTACAGGGAAAACTTCCGCGACTTTTTTCAAAGATGGAGCTGTTTTTTCAATAAGATCATTTGATACTTCTAAAGGCTTCATGGCTTGTTTTTTTGCTTCGTCCATGGGCTCCATTACTGAAGTTTCAGGGTGTAATAGTAGATGCCTCGATACTTGACGAACAACTTTGGAATATGGATTAGGTATATCAACACTTCTATACAATTCTCTCCTGTTAAAATAAAACAATGATAGAATTAAAAAAATCCCTTCAAACAGACAAATTATTTGTAATAATGGGTATCATGTATATACAGCAGAGTGTTAAGTCAGTTATAGTCAAAGACTAGTCTAATTATAGTTTTATACGGTTTTATTGAGTATTTTTTACATTTTTTTTTCATAGGGGTCCTTTTATTGCAAACTTTTTTGTTAGGGGAAATTTTTTTTTAGAGGGCCCGAAAAGTACCGAAAGATCCATTTTAATGTTGCTCATCAAAGGTTATGAGCCTTAGAAATATTGCCTGATTTTGAAAAAGGGGGAACCAAACACTAAAAGTCAAATATTCTTAAGGGAAATTCCACCATCAGATTCAGCGAATCAGAGAACCTGACTGTAGTGGATTCAAGCTCCTACCTGAGATGGAATTTCAATTTTTGCCAGAAGAAGGGTCAAGGATGGGTGTTTATTTGTTTCTTTGTATTTTTATTTTTCCAGGGGTGATTCTATGGATTTAATGGTCCAAAAATAACAGAAGATGGCTCGCTTGAATGAAAATAAAAAAAATTTTGTTACCTTTTAAAGAGAACATAAAGATTGGGGGATATCGAAGCCCTCTCCTACCCACTTTTTTCCCTGAATCGCTTGGTTAATATTTTGAAATACCTTTATTGTTCAGCATAGTGGGAAGATCCAATAACTGTGCCTTTCAAGATGACATGACCTTGCACGTTCCTTGGGGAAAGGTCTATAACTAATAAAATTTGCCCAGCGTTTCTGCATAATATTTGTTTATGGAAAGCAAACATACATTTTTGGAATGGGGGGGAGAAATTTTCTGCTTGGGAGATTTTATACGGAGAGATTTTTACGGAGAGATTTTTACTTAGGAACTTTTCAGAGGGAATTTTCCAGGAAGGGGTGATTTTTCAGAGTAAATTTTGACACTGGGGGAATTTGCAGAATTTCTTTAAGAAACTATTTTTAATTGTTCTGCTTTCTATTCACCGACAAAATTTTACGCGTTGAGATGTTAAGGGTTATTGCCCTGGGTAGATTGTGACCGGGATATAATTGCTTAAGGGATCTATCTTTGAGGGGGACCCGTGGAGATTGAGTCGGATTTCCTGGCGTTATTTAAAAAATGATCAGAAGTTCAACACATTTTTTTTTCAATGGAAAGAAATGAATAATATACATATTTAAATCAAACAGAAATTATAACGGTTATTAGGGGAACACAAGGGTCTTTCAATTAGAACCAAAAAGAAGCTTTTTCAAAAGTAATAAGAAACTATAAAATGAAGAGTGAGGTATTGAGAATGGGGCAGCCCCTTCGTCATATACGCAATATTGTCTATTTGTTTTAAGTTTTAATATCGCTTGTTACTTTCAGTTGAAAAGATTGTTGTCTTCCTTATTAATTAAATATAAAAAAAAGTTTTTTTTAAATGAAAGTAAGGAGCGACATTAAAACTTAAAACGAACAGTTTGATACGCTACAGTTTGACTCTTTCTCTTAACTCTACTTCTTAAAACAGTAAAAAACTTTAGCGTAAAGAGCGGGGCCTTGAAGAGGAAAATATCCTTTCATATACGGAGTAATTTCTGTTCGTTTTAAGTTTTAATGTTGCTCCTTACTTTCATTTCAAAAAACTTGTTTTTTCTATTTAGTTTCTGGACGTCTTTTAATTAATGCATGTTTTGATCTTGGCTCTCCGCATATAAATAATTAAAACGAAATTCGTATATTTTTTTTTTTTTGCTAAATGGCTTTCTCATAGTTTAAATCGGAAGATTTTGAGAAAAAAGGAGCGAGGGCCCTCTAATTTTTTGACTAATTAAAAAGGCGACTAGAACTTTTAATTTTCTAGAACTTTAATTCGAGGCAACCAATGGCCTCGAAATTTTATTGATCTATTTTATCATGTAAATTTCAAAGTATCAAAAAAATTTTTTCATGTGTTATATTCTGGAAAAAAAAAAATCCCTCAAAAATAGCTGGTGTAGCACTGACTTTAAGCGGGGCAGTAAATAAATGGTTTGTAGACTGGGAACCAATCAATTATTGCATCTTTCAAGCGTGTTTAGCGACAACCCAGGCAAAAATAACGTTTATAGCTGTATGTTCACCAACAAATAACTCGAGGAATTCTTAATTAGAAACTCTCCACTACATGTCACGCGGCGTTACCAATAAGAATCATCGAACTAAATCGATCATACACTCGTCAACAAGTACTGTAACTTAACTCGCCAGCAATTTCAAGATTACAGTCGTGAAATAGTATATTCTCCCTAGAGATTACTTTAAGAGCGTATTAAGAATGCAAAGTTGAATTCATGGCTATAAGAAATTGAAGAAGGAAAAAAGGGTAAGCAATGAATCTAATCCAGTCGACCTGTTTATAGGCAGTGATATGACAGTTGAAAAACCTATAGAGAAGAATTAACAAAATAGTAAAAATATGTGCAATGAATAAGAAAAGACTAAATGATGAGAACGTTGCAACCAATGCAGAAAAGACACATTGCCATGTCGACAGTAAAACCGTATCCATGCTAACGAAAAAGCACTCCAATGCCCGATTTAGCTGATATACTATTGTAGAAGATAATGTTGTCCGTTTACAAAGGATAACTTTTTGGGTCAATCCTGTTTGAAGAAGTTGCTTCAGTCCTATATTTCCTCAAAAATGGGAAAACCGCTGGATACGATGACGTTGCTTAAGAGCAGCTGAAATGCAAAATAAGAGCTGTTGCTTCCGATTTGAAAGAATAAATAATTTTTAAACTTTTTTAGAAGGAAAGCGAAACCCTTTTATTATATCTGGAGAGGCATTACACTTCAGTCCGTCGGAAGCAAAGTGTCAAATTGTCAAATTGTGCTTACAGATTCCAGGCTAAAATGGACACTAGGACAACATGGCTTTCTACCAAATCATTTTTGAAGCTATTTGGAATTTAGGTTACATGGACAATTGAAAGAATGGAGTGATTTACAACTGCAGATTATTCTATGAAAGTTGGATTGAGAAAAAAAATGTACATTCTGACCAATTAAAATTTTGAATTCCACATACTTGAGAGCCCAATTCATTTATAATTTATTTTTTATTTTTGAGTGCTATGAATCCTTTCTACCTTTTGGTTTGATCTTAAACTTGAACCTCAGCACCATAACTATTAAAGGTTCTTTGGATTTGATTAGGCTAGTCTGAATTAGAAGTATATGGAACAAGCCATGCGCAGAAGATAGTAAATTGGAAAGGGTAAGTATTTATTATCTTTTAAACCTTCCAATTTCCAAAAATACCTATTCCTTAAAAAGTAAAACGAATAAAAAAGAATTTCTATAATTACCCGTCACTACTAGTTAAATCCATACTGTCGATTAAGTCATCAATAGCACCTTTTTGATCATCGGTTAGTTTCTTTTTCTCTTCGAGCAGGGATGGAAACGTTATTTTTCGAACATCTTCCGAGTATGGCAGTGTTATGTATTCTAGGTACTATAAAAATTATATCAGTGACACATTCATATACAATTGTGTGCAAACACACGCACACACACACACACACACACACACACACACACACACACACACACACACACACACACACACACACACACACACACACACACACACACACACACACACACACACACACACACACACACACACACACACACACACACACACACACACACACACACACACACACACACACACACACACACACACACACACACACACACACACACACACACACACACACACACACACACACACACACACACACACACACACACACACACACACACACACACACACACACACACACACACACACACACACACACACACACACACACACACACACACACACACACACACAAGGGCTAATATCTTCCCAACAAAGTTTTATAACACGCTAAATTTGATAGTGAAGTTTCAATGAAAATAAATTTCTAATTTAGAAGTGTTCTCTTTTTGTTTTTGAAATTAGGTAAGGTCTCTCTGGCTCGTGGCTTTTGATGACTAGTTTTAGACTTAAAAGATTTATATATTTTATATAACCTTAAAACAAGCTTTTTTATATGTATTCTACTCTAAAATCATAGTTCACGCGGCTTTTTAGCTTGACAATCAGGCGGCTCTATACTCACTGTTCGCTATTCCAAGATATTCCAAATTCTGTATTATTAGTCATTAATATTATGGTCAATAGAATCCACGAATTAATTCATAAGTCTGTTAGTTTTGCAGCTTGTTCAGTTATTTGCTATTTTTGTATATGTCCGGCAATTTTCCTAAACATTTCATTCAAATTATTTTAAACAAGTATGCACAGGAATATTACTTTCAATGAAGCTAATTTGACAGGAAGGGTATATTACAAAATTGTTAGGATCGGTATTCTAAGAAGAAGAATTGTAGAAGTATCTCTTCAGATTTATTTTAAAAAAATAGCAATTATTTTTTATATAGCAATGTTATTTGTTATTTTTACATGAAAAATTTGCCCTCTCTGGTCAAAACTACGCTTAAATATTAATTTGTAATCTGCTTAAGCGGAGTTCACGTCACACTTGTGAAAATATTTCGCATATTGTTAAATGAGTCAAGAATACCGTCCTATACAAAAAAAAAAAATATATATACACTAATAAAGAAGAAAACTTTCAAATAATACCTCTGTGCTGGGTTTGATTACTGGAGATAGAAAACCGACTTTGGGTGGCATGTTGTCACTATAAACTCGACGGACAATGGCCACCTTTTTAGACTCGGCAAGAGCATGTATAAAGGCAGAAAGCTTAACTTGCGAATTCTGGAAAAAATGAATTTTGATTAGATGCACATAAAAGTTTATACTAACAACAAAACTATTTAAGCATTGGATAATCAAGAGTGTTGCTTACGAATCGTTTAAACAGCTATAGCAGAGTATGTGGAGTAAGGTGTAACGTAAACTACAAGAAAAACTCTTTGTTACTATTTTGAAATTCAACCATATAAGATAAATTCGTATAATTATTTTTTACTTTCATTTAAGAAAATTAAATCATCTACTCGGGCGAAAAAGGACACTGTGAAAGAAAATTCAAAACATAACCGATTTTTCCTCTTACCAGTTTTTTTTGGCTCTTTAAAACAGTTAATATAAACTTCTCCATGCATGAACATTTAAATTTTTCCACATTTGTGACAATGTCATTGTCATTGCATATAAAAATGACGTCACTCACATAAAGATTTGCTCTTCAAAATTAAGGCTCTTAACGAATTTTCTCAGACTTCTAACATATTTAGATCTTTTTTTAGTCCAGATTATTCCAGGAATTAAATTCTTTCGAAAAAACATGGAGTAATTTTCATAAAAATAATTTAAATACAAACATAGATACATACATAAACACGCAATTATTGCTCACTTATAAGGCTAGTTCTGTCTTAGCAGTAATTGTGTGTGTATGTATGTCTGTGTTTTTTCTTGAAAATAGTTCCAAATTTTTTTTAGATATTTGGCATCCTGGGAAATATTCTGGCCTAAAAATGATCTACATAGGTCAGAAGTTTGAGAAAACTCCATAAGGATCTTAATTCTAGAAAAAAATTATGTCAGTAACGTCATTTTTATATACATCAGTATGACAATGATGTTGTCACAGTTGAGACACTTATGCGGAAAAATTGAAGGTTTTCATGCATAAAGAAGTTTATTTTAAATTGCTTAAAAAGCAAAAAACTGGTAATTGCAAAAATATTTGCATATATTTTGACAAGCGATTACACCAATTTATAAACCTTAAAAAACTAAACAAAAAGTTTGAACGTTAGCAGAAATCGTTGTTAGAAATCTGACCAAATATCTTTAAATAGATCTTAGTATGAAAAGACTTTAAATTACGTAGCTACCCAAAAACTGATAATTGCAAAAATATTCGTATTTATTTTAACAAGGGTCTACAACAATTCAAAATCCTTACGAAAGAAAACCCTTTGAATACAACCAGTTATACAATGTCAGTAAGAAGGTCCAAAAAACAAAAATTTTCAACTATTACAAATGATTATTCCTTATTTTGACAAGAGATTACAACGATTCAAAAACCTTACAAAAGAAAACCAAAAGTTTGAAGCTTAGTTCACTCCTACTCCCTTCCCTATAGTTAGCAATGTGTTTCAAAGTATTTTGTCTCATGGGAGTTTTAACCAAGGCCTAGCTGAAGTCCAGACATTTTACTCCTTAGTCATTTCCTTTTCGGATGTGTCAAATCAGTCAAAGACAAAGTTATCAGTTTTCTTCGCCGCTTCTACTAAACAAACATGAGAAGGTTGGACTCAAAGGGTTTCTCACTCAAAATTACGATTATAGCGTTGTTATTCTTCGTAATTTGGCAAGTAAATAGGAAGATCTATTTCCAAAAGAACTATTATTTGAGGAGAAAATTAGAGAAATTACTATTCGAGGAGAATTTTTTTTTTGGGGGGGGGGTTAACTCTTACGCAAGAAATACCAGGAAAACACGGGAAAATCAAACATTTCCCAGGAAAAATTAAGCATTTTACAGAGTTTGGGGGGTGAATCCCTCCCCTGCGTGGGTACCTGTGGTCTGGCCATCTTTATTTGCCAGGGTGCGGTAAAAACTTGTAGAAATTACAAATAAAAAGTACATGTTTTTGGTTTTTTACTTCATGCAGACCTATTTACACAAATAAAATTTAAATAATTGCTTGCAGCGAAGTGACCAATTTACATTATTTTATTTATCTATTCGGGTCCATAAAAAAAATTCTAAAGCTTGAGTGCTTTTTGTGTATTTGTATATCTGAATTTATATTCGGATAAGACAGTAATTACACATGACAACTACCTACACCTAGCATAATTGGATTCATATAAACGGTTCCCGTATCTCCATACTTCTTGGCAACATTCCGTCGACAATTTCTGGTAACAGCGGTTACAACTAACTAATACTTCACTGAATCGCTCAAGAACAATCCGAGTCGTTAGTTCCTTGATCTAATTAAATAAAAAAAAACAAGTTTTTTCAACTGAAAGTAAGGAGCGACATTAAAACTGAAAACGAACAGAAATTACTTCGTATATGAAAGGGGCTGCTTCCTCATCAACGCCCCGCTCTTTACGCTATAGTTAGAATCTTTCTCTCAACTCTTCTTTTTAAAACAGTAAAAAACTTTAGCGTAAAGAGCGGGGCGTTGATGAGGAAGCAGTCCCTTTCATATTGACGGATAATAACATTTTCCCACCACCGTACCACACCCCATTGGAGAAAGAGCTGCAAAGGATACAATTTACTTGTTGTTATATATACCATTATTGGCAAATAAGAGCAGGTTTGACCTTTGGCGTGAAAGAATCAAATCCTTAAAATCCTAATGCATACATAAAAACACTCTTGATAATTCACCCCTACTCTAACCCTTTTAGTTCGTAATACATTTCACAGGAGTTTGAATTAATTCAATACAGTATAATTGTTATTTTTTGTGATCAAACTGAAACTCACAAGGTTAAATTACTATCAATCTTATTTTAAGACTCATAAGAACACCCTTCAATCTCCATGTCTTTGAAGACATGGACCATACTAAATGGTTTCCTGAACAAACAACAGCGAACTGTTTTCTGAAACTATGATGAAGTCAGATAAAGTACTTTCAACTCAAAAAGAAGAGGTATTGAACACACTCAACGAATTCTTTGCAGGTATTAAAGAAGCTACTGTAGAGGAAGCTTATGGTTGGTCAACTGCCGTCACAGAGGATTAAACAAAACATCTCTCTCTGCAGTATAGCTTCTCTATGTCTCTGTCCCCTGTCACTAAAATGAACTCCTGAAGATTGTGAAGGCTGTGAAAAATGGTCGCTTCAAAACACCAAATTGGTTGTCAACTTACCTTGTAAAGAAGACCATCAATTGCTGTGTCAGCGTTATCGAACCTGTTATCAATTCATGCTTTAAACATGAAGTCTCTCCCTCTCTTCTCAAGTTGACGAGGGCCATACCCCTCCACAAAGACAGTGACCGTAAGCAACTTTGCAACTATTGCCCTTTCTCTATTCTCTCTGGTTTCTCGAAAATTATGGAGTGTTGGATCTACAAAAGAGTGATGAATTTTCTGACCAAATCCACTTTCTTCAATATGCCTTAGTCTGAATTCAGGTTAGGCTACAATTCCAAAACGATCCAGTGGACTGTCATGAAATACAAGCTTCTTTATTTGTGAATGTAAAGAAAGCTGATAAAGAGCGAGGTATTTAGGAGGAGATAAATACCTCGCTCTTTATGCTAAAATATTTTTAGTAATTTCAACTATTTATTCTACGGCCTTTTTGATTCAAGGGTCATTCTTAAAGAATTGGGACAAAACTTACGATTTAGTGTAAAGAGCGAGGTATTAACGAGGGTACAAACCCCCTCGTACACATAATAAAAATATAAGAATATAAAAGTTTGTTACGTAAGTTAATTCTTAAGTTACGTATATTTTTTACTAATAAAAACGTTCGTTGAAAATTAAAAGTTCTAGTAGCCTTTTTAAGTAACCAAAAATTGGAGGGCAGCTAGGCCTCCTTCCCCACCCATTGATGATGGTCATGACTTTGTCAAATATTCTTCTTTGATCAATATTCAGTGATTTGTAGTCTGATTTAAACTGATCCATTGTGTCAAATTCCAAAGTCTGTCTGTTTACTTGTGTCAGGTCCTCCATTGCACCAGCAGTTTTGTCAATTACTTCGCCTTGTATTGCTGTATTGGAATCATCTATTTATTCCAAAATTTTTGTCTCATTGTCAATTTTATTTTAATGAATGACTTTAGCTCTCTCTCGGACTTTCTCTTCAAATTCTTTGTGAATTTTCAACTTGGGCACCAGTTTCTCGAAAACTGCTTAGGCCACCGACTATAATGTCACATTTTTCTTCTCCATGGTTTAAAAATTTTGAAAAGCATGCTATAATAAAGTTCATTCTTCTACTCAGATTCGAGGGGATTAAATTTTTTGTGCTTAATGATGTAAGGTTTGTGGATTTGTTTTCTTAAGTAGAATGAATCGTTTTTCAATCTCTTACTCTCATCCTTTCTTTTTTTTCACGTTCATACCAAATGAGCAGTTCATATAAATTCCTATTTTACAGATTGTCAGGTCTATTTGTATGCAGATCATTTATCCAGTGAGTTATTAAGTAAATATGAGCTTTCTGGGTCTTTTTCAGCAAGTTTTTCTGTTTCCTTTTAGGTTTTCAGCTTTTTAATTCCATTAGCTTCGTTAAATAGACTAATCTAAATCGTCTCAAAAAGATATACAGATTAGAACCATGAAGTCTATCAGCTGCTTCAAAGGCACCAAATTGGTGTGTTTTCACTGAGTTTAATAAATATGACCAAGCTTTTTGACCAAGTAATTTTAAGGGATGTTTTAATTTCTTCCCACATATTGTCAAAATCAGGACTTTCTGCCTTTGTCATGTAATCTGTGATATAATATGGTAGTTTTGAACCAATGTGAGTAATATACTGAACGTCCATATTGGATAAAGTTATCATTAATAATGAAAGGCTATAATCACTAGCACAGCGCTCAGTGTCTTTATTTGGAAGGTCATAAATTCTCTTAAGTGTTGTTTTTGCGGTTTGATCGAGCAAAGCAGTCAATGATGTCATGTAACTCCGTCTTTTCTTTTAAAGGACGTGGAAATCCAAATCTACAGTAACTGATCCATTTTTGGTTTCTTCTGAATTTTTGCTGGCAGTATTTATTGCATCGATGCATTTGACGATCGACAACCAATTTGTCGAGTGCTAGACTTGCTACCTTATCTGGAAATTCAAAAGTGATAATACTGTCTAAATATTCGATGACTTCTTCGATTGACGGCGTTCCAATAACAGGCGCATCTTCTTTCCAAAGAATACAGTGCACACCTCTTGCTTGATACTCTATGCACCAAAAATTATCCTTTACTTTTCAAAATACAGGTTTGTTCTTCGCACATACTAGTTCGCTAATGATTGCTCTCCATTTCTGGATTACAATAGGCCGTATGGGTTATAGTAAACGCCATATGGCTCCAATATTTTTTTTCCCCAGGGGCACTTCTAATGAAAGGGGTTGTCGTAAAATCATCGGAGGGGGCTCATTGAATTAGAAATCGGAATTTCTAGTGATATTTTTAAGAGTCAAAAGTTGTCAGAGGGCAACTAGCCCCCCTCACGCCCTTTTTTTTCGAAATGCATCCGACAAATTTTAAGATTACCATTTTTTTTTTTAAATAGTTCAAAGATCATATAACAAAAATTCCAGTTTCAACGCACCCCCTCGCACCTGGGGACAGGTGTTATAACTTACACCGTGGGGGATATATATTTCTAATGGAAGGAATACTCGTATAAACTTACGAGAGGGCTCATTTGATTGGAAATTCAAAGTTTCAATTATTTCTTTTTCAGAATCAAAAAAGATCGGAGGGCAACGATCCCCCCTCCCTCCACGCTCTTTTCCCTAAATCCATCTCATAAGAGCTTTGAAATTGTATTTTTTTAAAGAGTACAAACATCATATAAAGAAAACTCATGAGTAGATATAACCCCCCGGCACGGGGGCAGGCGAAACTTGGTGGGATCCCTGTGAAACTTGGTAGGAAGAATAAACACAAGTTCTAGATACGTGATTGAAATAACTGGACCGGATCCGCTCTCTTTGGGAAAGCTGGAGGGACTTCCAGTGCTTTAGTGAGTTCATTGCTTCTGAACATGCTAGGACTATGTAAATTGGTAGGCGTGTCACGGACCTGCACAAATTTACTTGATATTAGTAGTTTCCCCGATTCAACCATATAGGGATGGGTTTTGGAAGGAGGTTAACTCGTGAAAAATGAGGTATGTTTATCTCACAAATGGGTGATCAGATCTTAATGAAACTTGATATATAGAAAGATGTCATGTCTCAGATGTTCCATTTTCAATTTGGATCGGATCCGGGCACATTGGGGGTTCGAGGGGGGAAGGAAAATCTTAGAAACTGGAAATCTTGGAAAATGATTAGAGTGGAGATATCGGGATGAAACTTGATGGGAAGAATAAGCACAACTTCTAGATACATTATTGACATAAACGGACCCGATCCGATCTCTTTGGGGGAGTTGGGGAGATTTCTAGTGCTTTGGCGAGTTCAAGAATAAGCACAAGCTCTAGATGCGTGATTGACATAGCCGGACCGGACCCACTCTCTTTTGGGGAGTTTTTTTTTTGGGGGGGGGGGGGGGTGTTACAGTGCTTCAGTAAGTTCGGTGCTTGTAGACGTGCTAGGACAATGAAAATTGGTAGGCGTGTCAGGGACATGCATAACTTGACTTGATAACAATCGCTTCCCTGATTCGACTACATCGGGGGGGGGGGGGGGCTGGAGGGAGGGTAAATCGTAAAAAATGAGGTATATTTATCTCACGAATGGGGAATCAGATCTTAATGAAACTTGATACATAGAAAGATGTCATGACTCAGATGCTCCATTTTAAATTCGGATTGGATCCGGGTATATTGGGGGTTGAAGGGGGGAACAGAAATCTTGGAAACTGGAAATCTTGGAAAATGCTTAGAGCGGAGAGATCGAGATGAAAATTAATGGGAAGAATAAGCACAACTTCTAGATACGTTATTGACATAACCGGACCAGATCCGAGGTCTTTGGGGGAGTTGGGGAAATTTCTAGTGCTTTGGCGAGTTCGAGAATAAGCACAAGTTCTAGATACGTGGTTGACATAACCGGACCGGGCCCACTCTCTTTGGGGGAGTGTTTTTTGGGAGGAGGGGGAGGGGTGTTCCAATACTTCGGCGAGTTTGGTGCTTGTAGACGTTCTAGGACAATGTAAGTTGGTAGGTGTGTCAGGGACCTGCACAAACTGACTTGATAACAGTCGTTTTCTCCGATTCTACCATCTAGGGGGCTGAAGGCTCTTGGCTCTTCCGAACTCGTCAAAAGTGTCAGATGAGCTCTTTGCTCTTGTTATGAAAGCAATTCTCGCATAAACTTGAAAGAGGGCTCATTTGTTTGGAAACTGAGAGTTCTAGATCAGTTTTAAGAGTCAAAAGAGATCGGAGGGCAACTAGCCCACCCTCACGCTCATTTTTCCCCAAATGGATCTGATAAAGTTTTGAGATAGTCATTTTGTTAAAAATAGTTAAAAGATAATACAACAAAAATTTAGCGTTGATACAAACCCCCAGGGCCTGGGGGCAGGTGTTGTAAGTAATGCCCTGGGTTATATAAGTTCTTCTAGAAAAGATACTCGCATAAACTTCAGAGAGGGTTCATTTTATTGGATATTGAAAGTTCTATTTTACTTTTTAAGAGTAAATAGAGATCCGAGGGCAACTAGGCCCCCTCTCCTACACCCTTTTTCCCAAACCCATTTGATTAAAAAATTTGAGATAGCGATTTTGTAAGAAATTGTTCAAAGGCTAGATAAGAAAAACTTCAGTGTCGATACAACCCAGCAGGGCCTGGGGGCGGGCGTTCTAAGTTATGCTCTGGGGGAGTATATGGTTCTTATGAAAGGGATGCTCGTTTAAACAATAGAGAGAAATCAGTTGATTGTAAATTGAAAGTTCTAGTTCACTTTTTAAGAGTCAAAAGAGAATCGTGGACAACTACCCCTTCCCCCTAGCCTTCTTTCCCCAAACCCATCCGATAAAAATAGTGAGATAACCATTTTATAAAATAGTTCAAACGTCAGATAAAAAAGCTCCGGTGTCAAAACAAGCCCCCAGAGCCCGGGGCGAGTGTTGTAAGTTATAACCCGGAGGAGTATAAGGTTCTTATATAAAGTGTCGTCGTATAAACTTTAAAGGTGGCTCATTTGATTAGAAATTGAAAGTTCAATTTACCTCCTTATGAGTTAAAAGTAAACAAAAGGTATCTACCCCCCTCCCCATGATACCAACACCCTCTTTTCCTCAAATATATCAAATGAAGATATTCCAATAGCTAGTTTGTTTGAAATAATCCGACGATAAGATAAAAAAAAAATTAGTTGTCAACATATACCCCCCCCCAAAGCCCAAGGAAGGGCTGTAATTTATGCCTTTGGAGCATCTAAAGTTCTTGTGAAAGAGGTGGTAGCGTAAACTTTGGAGGGACAGTTTTAATTCAGCTTTTAAAAGTTAAAAGTGATCCTCTGGGGACTAGCTCTCCTCCCTCCCAACCTTCTTTTCCCCAAATGCGTCCAATCAAATTTTATATATAACTATTGTTTTCAAAATATACCAAAGGTGAAATAACAAAAATTATAGGGATAAAACAACCCCTCCAGAATGTGAGGGCAAATGATGTAAAATATGCCTGGAGGCATTTCAGGTTTTTATGGAAGGGATGGTCGTATAAACTTCAAAGGGGGCTTATTTGATTATAAATTAGAGTTTCTAGTGTCCCTCTCAAGAGTCAAAACTAATCGGAGGGAAACTAGCCCCCCCTCAAAAGCCATTTTCCCTCAAACGCATCAAATAAAACTTTTGAGACAGCTATTTTATTCAATTTAGTTTAAAGATCAAATAACAAAACTCCGGGGTCAACAAATCTCCCAGAGCCTGGGGGAAAGTGTTGTAAGCTATGTCCCGAGGTCATATAAGTTCTTACGTTGCAAGTTCTTAAGAATAGAAAGTGATAAAAAAAACAACAAGCCCTCCAGCCCATTGTGCCTTTTTTCTCAAAATGAATCTTATCAAAATTTGGAAACTGCCATTTTGTTCAAAATACCTCAAAATTAAAATTACTATAACTTAGGGGTTGAGAAATTATCTCCTGCAACGGGGTAAGGATTCTAACTTATGTAAGTTGCCCACGATAAGAATATAAGATTCTGTGGAAGGTGTGGTCGTATTTTGAGAAGAATAATTCAACTGAAATTTGAATCTCCTCGCTCTTTTTGAAGAGTCAAAAGCGATCAATGGCCAACTAGCCCACGTCCCAATTTCCTAAGGGGC
Source organism: Artemia franciscana (assembly GCF_032884065.1). Lineage (NCBI taxonomy): Eukaryota > Metazoa > Arthropoda > Branchiopoda > Anostraca > Artemiidae > Artemia > Artemia franciscana. Next base: position 9,833,883 of record NC_088870.1, on the reverse strand, counting down.
AACTGGTCAAAATTTAGAGATAGCAATTTGTTCAAAATTGTTCGAGGGCCAAATAACTATTCTTCCAGGGTTGACCCCCCTCCAGCCACAGGGAAATGGCTCTGAGTTATGGTACTTAATTATTGTTATTTTTATACTTTGTTTACTTTGATACTTGGATTTAGTGATTTACATGGTAGTTCCAATTTATTGTGCAAGGGCTATTAATTGTGCAAGTTGCATATTGTTACTTTGATACTTGTTTTGATACTTTGATGAAAGTATTAAACTAAAAAAAAAACATTTTGAAATAAATACTTTTTGGGAGAAGGGATTTCATCGATAAGTGAGGATTCACCTTGGTCATATTCAGGAAGTGGGAGCAATGTACTTTTACTGAAAAGTGTCTTCACTACAAACAAGAGTATGGTTACCTCCCGCCCTAACGGTAAAAGTATAAGGGGAATGAAATTTGCAGAGAAACCAGACCAGGATTTAACAATAGGCCCACTAGGGCCTGCGGTTTTCACTATTTCCAAAGTTTTAGGGGTTTACCCAAAACTCTTGCAAAAACGGAAAGGCAAAAACACTTGGGCCTAAAAGCATCAAAGCTTTATATCTGACCTGGGCAAAACAAAATTTTGAGCCGGTGAGTTTTCAGCTACAAATATCATTATATATCCAATATTCAGTTTATTTTATTAGTTCTGACTAAAAATGTTAATTTATTTTGGAATATAAATTATCAAACAGTTCGTGGTAACAAACTGTAATAAGGAGCGACCCGGCTCAATAGTAACCAAAACTGGTTTAGTATAAAAAAAAAATGTTGATACTAATAGACACATCAAAGGAATCAGATTTTATGCTGATTTTAAATATATAAGTTTCTTAAAATTTATTCTTACCCATCAGAAGTTACGAGGGAACGTAGGCCCCCTCCCAAGCTCATTGTTTCCCAAAATTCACCGAATCAAAATTTTGAGATAGCCATTTTGTTCAGCATAGTCGAAAAACCTAATAACTATGTCTTTGGCGATGATTTACTCCCCCACAGTCCCCGGGGGGAGGGGCAGCAAGTCACAAACTTTGACCATTGTTTACATATAGAAATGGTTATTTGGAAGTGTATAGACGTTATCAGGGGGATTTTTTCTGGTTGGGGGAGGGGAGTCATGGGAAGTGGGTTAAACGGGATGATCTTTTCACGGAGAATTTATCATGGGGGAAGAGAAATTCCATGAAGGGGCCGCAGGATTTTCTAGCATTCTTTGAAAAAAACGATTAAAAAATAAATATGAAAAAGTTTTTTCAACTGAATGTAAGGAGCAGCATTAAAACTTAAAACGAACAGAAATGATTACGCATATGAGGAAGTTCATCTCCTCCTAAATACTCTTTACACTAAAGTATTTTTTTTTGTAATTTCAACTATTTATTCTACGACCTGTGATTCAGGGTTCATTCTTAAAGAATTGGGAAAAAATTTAAGCTTTACTGTAAAGAGCGAGGTATTGACGAGAGGACGAACCCTCTCATATACATAATAAAATGTACGAGTATAGAAGCTTGTTACGTAAGTTAATTCGTAAGTTTATATTTATTACTAATAAAAACGTCTGTAAAAAAAATTAAAACTTCTAGTTGCCTTTTTAAGTAACCGAAAAATTAGAGGGCAAGTATGCCTGCTACCCCACCCCTATTTTCTCAAAATCGTCCGATTAAAACTATGCGAAAGCCATTTAGCCACAAAAAAAATTAATATACAAATTTCGTTTTGATTGTTCATTTGCGGAGAGCCAAAATCAAAACATGTATTAATTCAAAAACGTTCAGAAATTGATTTAAAAAACAAGTGCTTTCAACTGAAAGTAAGGAGCAACATTAAAACTTAAAACGAACAGAAATTACTCCGTATACGAAAGGGGCTGTTCCCTCCTAAAAGCCCCGCTCTTTACGCTAAAGTTTTTTTATTGTTTTAAAAAGAAGAGTTGTGAGAAAGGGTCAAGCTTAGCGTAAAGAGCGGGGTGTTTAGGAGACATCAGCCCCTTTCATATACGGAGTAATTTCTGTTCGGTTTAAGTTTTAATGTTGCTCCTTACTTTCAGTTGAAAAAACTTGTTTTTTAATTTAATTTTGAAATTGAGAAGTTTAAAAATCTTGAAACATTGGCAATAAAAAACGAACAGAAATTAATGAAAAAAAACTTTCCGAAAAAGAAGTTTTCTACAGAAAAGTAAAGGCCCATATTAAACCTAAGATCAGAAGAAATAGAAACCTAAAATAATTCAAACTAAAAAAAAAAAAAATTATTATTAAAGAATAAATGAAACCCAAAACGAGCAGAAATTATATAAACAATCGTAGCAAAAAAATACAACAGCTACTAATATAAATGAATAAATAAATCTCAAAAGGAGTAAAGCTTGAGTTGAATATGCAGATCAAGCTTGAAACGAACAAAACAATTTGCTATTGAGGGATAAAGGAAACCCAAAACCAACAAAACTAAATGAAACCCAAAACAAGCAAGAACTAAATAAACAATCATAACAAACAAACACACAATAATTACTAATATAAAGGAATTAATAAATCTTAAAACGAGTGAAACTAAAATTGAATATGTAAATTAAGCTTGAAACGAACAAAAATATTTTCAAAAAAGAGTTTGGGTTTTGCTTCCTTCTATCAATGTAAAAGTCTAAAACCTACTGCGTCATTGGCGCTTTACTGAAAACGAATTATATTTCAAATATTTTTTTTGTAATCATTACAGCATTGAAAATAAATATAAAAATTAAATTTTGAACTGATGGGCCTCCAGCAATTATTATCATTTTATGTCAAATATTTATTTTCATTTTATTGGTTCTTTCAAAGACTGTTCAAGACAAATATATCTTCACCACAAACAAGAGTTTAGATACTGCCCCCTTCCCTGACTGTAAAAGTATAAAGCTTACCTACTTTACTGAAAACGAATTATATTACAAATATTTTCTTTTCCAGTTATTGCAGCATAGAAAATGAAAATAAAGTTACAGTGAAATAAGATCTTGAACTGATGATTTTTCAACAATTAATAGTATTATATATATCAAATATTCAGTTTCATTTTATCTTTACTTATTAACACTGTTCATAAGACTTACAACTTTCAGTAAAGCACCAATAATGCACTAGGTTTTAGACTTTTACAGTCAAAGAAGGAGGCAATACCCAAACTTATCTTTGAAGAGATTTTTTTTTCTATTTAAGAAATGTTTGCAAAAAAAAAAAATGAAAGTCCTGAATTTTTTTTTAAGAACTGAAGTTCTGAAAAAATTCAATCCAGAAAAAAAAAATCTGTTTATATACAAATCAGAATGTCTCATTTCTAATAATATTTTGAAAACACAATAATTTTAGGGGTAATTTAGAGGGAATACTTAAAATATACAGAATTGAAATAAAAGAAAATTTTCCTCAGGGGCTAGCCCTAGAAACCCATCGAAAGCCTTAATTAGATTCATGTTAGGTTTATATATTGCTCTGCAGTTTCCCCTGAAAGAAGAAGTTCAAAATAATCTTTGGATTTATTCAAAATTAATCTCCTGAAAGTTTCATATTGATAACTTCAGTCAGAATTTGGATTTTAATGATTGAATTTTCATAACATTATTAACCTCTGAAGGAGGAATTAAAAATTTACAAAGTTTATACAATGTTAATTGATGAATATACAGGTCAAGTACGAGTTCATTGACTTTTTAAATAGAATGACCTTGGAAAGGTGCCACCTACTGGTCCGTACTTAGATTAATTATACCGTATTTACTAAAAATTTCACAAAAATATTCAAAATTCTGTTAAAATATCATTAACACATTAATAAGATAAACTTATTACGTCATTCGGCAGTCTGGAAATCCTTAGAAAGATGTAAGGGGTGTATGGCTATCAGTATCAATTATGCTTTATGCTACTCGACTAACACTGTATCCTTCATTGTTAATGCCTATAAATTTTAAGGAATTGTAACTTTTGTTGGGCAGCTCTAACATATTAAATATTCATGGCTGGAATCACTTTAAAAATGTAATTTTTTTAAATTTATTTATATTAAAACCATTTTTTGGTTACTTACTCATTGATATCACGAGGTTTTTGAAATGCATAAAAGAAACATAAAAATTAATATTACTATTTAAACGTCAAAAAACTTCCTTGTAACGCTTGTATCCTGCCTCCTAGAAAATTTCTTTGTGGATGCCCCTTCCACCTCTCCACATTTTGTGTCATGAAGCACATAAATCTAAGCCCCCTTCAAGGTACCTTAATAGTAAATCAACCTCTTGGTTACTTATATTTGAAAAAAATTTAAGAAAAGAGAAAGAGATCGAACGAACAAAGAATGTGTTTCAAGTGTCATTTTAACCCTAGTTTTTACAGTTCCCTCAATTTCAAGAAACTGAAAATCAAAGCAAGGAAAAAAACTGTGTTTATTTTTATTGTCTAGCTTTTACTTTTTCTCACTTATTTTTTATTCCCCCCCCCCCTCCCAAAAAATAAATGTGTCATGGACTAATCTATAAATGCCTCCGGTATTTATTTTATTTTTTTTTGACGAATGCTAATAAAATCAGAAAAGCTAAGCTCTCTAATTCCCCTCCTCAGACAAAAATGAGAGCAGAAGAAGCTTGGACCCTTTTCCACGGAAGAAGAGTTTGCCAAGAGGGTCAATTCGAATTGAAAAGTAATAAAAAAGAAAAAAAGAAAGACCAAAAGGACCTCTCTTAAAGACCAAAAGCAAATTAATGGCAAGCTGGCTTCCTATCATGTCTTTTTTCTGCAATCCTTAAGCCCCCTCCCCTTTCTGTCATACCCATGCTCTAATGTTTTAATTTTGACCAAAAATCATAATTTATAAAAGTCGGACGCCTAGTTGGCAAAGTAAACAATTATTGAGCAAAATTTAATATCTATCGATTGTTTTCACTCGACGTACAGAAAGTCTGTAGAAGGAAAGAAATATTCTTTTAAAGGTAAAATCTAGTTTTACGAATGAACTATCTGTTCTCTAATTTAATACAGATTAGAATCACTGCCCTAAAAAGCTGCCAATCTTTGTGTGTCCTTGGTGTATTCGAACAGTTCTTGCACCAGAGGCCAAATACTTAGTGTCACTTTCGGAACCGGAAACTCTAGCATTAAAGTTTGAACACGTCGTGAAGATTTTGATAATACTAATAAAAAGTAACTTTATTGCTCTACAAGCCAGAGGGCTATCGTAATGAAAAATTTAGTTCTTATATAAATTAAACAAAAAAAACAAGTTTTTTTAAATGAAAGTAAGAAGTGACATTAAAACTTAAAACGAACAGAAATTACTCCGTATATGAAAGGGGCTTTTCGTCCTCAACGCCTCGCTCTTTACGCTAAAGTTTGACTCTTTCTCTTAACTCGACTTCTTAAAAATTTATAAAAACTTTAGCGTAAAGAGCGAGGCGTTGAGGACGAAAAGCCCCTTTCATATACGGTGTAATTTCTGTTCGTTTTAAGTTTTAATGTCGCTTCTTAGATTCATTTAAAAAAACTTAAAAAAACTTTTTTTTGTTTAATTTCTGGACGTTTTTAAATTAATGCATTTTTGGATCTTGGCTCTCCGCGCATAAATAATTAAAACGAAATTTGCATATTAATTTTTTTGGGCTAAATGGGTTTTTCATAGTTATAATTGGAAGATTTTGAGAAAAAAGGAGCGAGAGAGGAGGCCTAGTTGCCCTGCAATTTTTTGATCAAACAGTTTGTGGTAACGAACTGTAGTAAGGAGCAACCCGGTTCAATAGTAAGCGAAACTCTAAAAAACGGAATTTTGATGCTAAAATATACATCAAAAGAATCAGATTTTCATGCTGATGTAAGTTTCATCAAATTTAGTCTTTTTCATCAAAAGTTAAGAGCCTGAAAAAATTTGCCATATTTTAGAAAATAGGGGAAAACACCCCGTAAAAGTCACATAATCTTAACGAAAATCACACCATCGCATTCGGCGTATCAGAGAACCCTATAGCAAAATTCTTCAAGCTCCTATCTACAAAAATGTGGAATTTCGCTAAAGTTTGACTCTTTGCCACAATTCTGCTTTTTAAAACAATTAAAACCTTTAGCGTAAAGAGCGAGGGATTGCGGAGGGGACAACCCATTTCATATACGGAGCAATTTCTGTTCGTTTTAAGTTTTAATGTCGCTCCTTACTTTCAGTTAAAAAAAACTAGTTTTTTTATATAATTACATAAAAAGGCAACTATAACTTTTAATTTTTTACTAACGTTTTCATAAGTAAAAAATATACGTAACTTACGAATTAACTTACGTAGCGAACTTCTATATTCGGATGTTTTATTGCGTATATGAGGGGGCTCACCCCTCGTCGATACCTCGTTCTTTACACTACAGCTTAAATTTTGTCCCAATTCCTTAAGAATGACCCCTCAATCACAAAGGCCTTAGAATAAATAGTTGAAATTACTAAAAATAATTCAGCGTAAAGAACGAGGTATTACGAGGAGGTAAACCCCTCATATGCTTAATAATTTCTGTTCGTTTTGAGTATTAATGCTGTTCCTCACTTTCAGTAGAAAAAACTTTTCATATTTATTTTTTCATTGTTTTTTTGAATAGAGCTAGAAAATCCTGCACCCCCTCCATTGAAAGTCTCTTCCCCCATGAGAAGCTTCTCCATGGAAAGATCATACCACGTAACCCCTCCCCCTCAACTCTCCCCCCAAACCAAAAAAATATGTGAATATTTTATATGTAAACACAGGTCAAAGTTTGTAGCTTGCAGTCCCTCCCACGGGGACTGCGAGGGAGTAAGTCGTCCCCAAAGACGTAGTTATTAGGTTTTTCGACTATGGTGAATAAAATGGCTATCTTAGAATTTTGATTCGGTGACTTTGGGAAAAAATGAACGTGGGAGGGGGCCTGGGTGCCCTCCAATTTTTTGATCACTTAAAAAGGGCACTAGAACTTTTAATTTCCATTAGAATGAGCCCTTTTGTGACATTCAAGGACCACTGAGTCAATACGATCACCCCTGGAGAAAAAGAACAACAAAAAAACAAATAAACACGCATCCATGATTTGATTTCTGGCAAAAATTGCGAAATTCCACATTTTCGTCGATAAGAGCTTGAAATTCTACAATAAGATTCTCTGATACGCTGAATCTGATGGTGTGATTTTCGTTGAGATCGTATTACTTTTAGGGGGTATTTCCCCCTATTTTCTAAAATGAGGCAAATTTTCTCAGGCTCTTAACTTTTGACAGGTAAGATTAATCTTGATTAAATTTATATATTTAAAATTAGCATTAAAATGCGATTCTTTTGATGTAACTATTGGCATCAAAATTCCATTTTTTAGAGTTTTTGTTACTATTTAGCCGGGTCGCTCCTTACTACAGTTCGTTACCACGAACTGTTTGATACAACTAAAATAAACTGATTAAAAACAAACATCACATATATCAAACCATTTAATATACAATAAAAATCTGTTTCTATGCACCATTGCTAGTCTAAAAAAATATTTTAATCTTTAAACACACACCAAAGCCCTTATCCCTCACTACATTCTAAAGTTTTCTTTCATCAAACCTACTATCTTAAAGTATTTTATTTCTCTCCCTGCTCAATTTTTCAGACTCACCAATCATATGACCCACCGTCTCAAACATATTTCCACATATGAGGCAAAAGTAAAGAACCATGTCCTTGCCGCCTCCCTAAGAAATTTCCATAAAAGTCCTTGTCGTTTCAATTGATCGCAATTCTTAAGGACCAGGTAACTTTCTCACAAGGCAAGTGTTTAGCTTTACAGCTAATTCATCCTTCAATTTTTTTTTTACTCAAATCTACTTTTATTTTATTACCTAGTATTTTATTACATGTTAAGCTATGTATGTAAGTTAGTTAAAACATTTAAACTGTGAGACCTTACAGAAACTAAGCTGTTATTAGTGGCTTTCGCATGACAGTTGCTCATGGTAACCATCTTCATTGTGACTAGCCTGTGGTCTCTTACGGAGGCCGTAAAGAGTAAATCAGTTTGACCAAAAGTTTCCATCAATCCATTGGTATGTGGTTCAATCAATCTTCAACCAACCCTTCAATCAGCCCTTCAATCTTGACCGAAGCTGATCTAACACACTGCTTTTGATCAAAAGGATTGAGTCATTCAAACTTTCTATCAGTAGCCGTCAACGCTTGACTCAAGCGTCAAACAGGTTTCTAGATGGTCAATCATGCTTCAGTCAATCGATTAACGGAAGTTTTTGATCTAGATCATTGACCATCTAGGGCATCCTTTAGAAAGTGGTACGACTGTTAATAATTTTAGCTATTCAATGCTTAATTGCTAGTTAATTTAATTTATAGTTAATAGTTAATTATTTTTTTAACTATTTGGTTTTACTTGTAGCATTATTCGTGCCTCATTTTTAAAATGTTCCCTACATATTATAATACAGATTTTTCTTCAAATTGCCTTGTCTATATTATTTGATTTGATGCTGCATAGCACTTGATGTATAGAAGAACTGAGAGCACCGTACTTTGATGCTTTGTTGATATTTGACGTTCTCGAGAAAATATATTCCAATGGTTTGTGTAAAAAATATTTCGTTGGCGTCACTTAACGCTACATTGGGGCCATTAGATAACGACAACGCTTTGTTTTAGGGAATCACAAATTCAAGATGAGCATAGTGAGTAACTGCGCAAACTTATAATTGAATTCCTTGGTTTCCAACTAACAGCTGCACAATAGCATTCTCAAGGTGTCAACTTTTTAATTCTAAAAAATGACTATTTCAAATCTTTTATGCATATTTTCAGCATCTTTCAGCTGTTTACACTGAATAATAGGATAGATTTGGCGAGAAATACAAAAGTTAAGTCCGATACAAAAGCCAAAGCCAAGACAAAACAAAAGCCAAAACACAGAACAAACTTTTCAGGTATATGGAAAAAGTGGAATACTAATGAATTCCAAAAATGAAACACAGCAGGCCTACCTGATCTCCAGATCTGGGAAGAAAGATCATAGTAGAGTCACCAGTAAAGAAGTACTCTTGTATTGAAGCTGCATCAGCAAAGCGAATGACAGAAAAGTCTTTGTGTCTTGAATAAAGTTTCATTTCCTTTTCAGCCTCAGCTAAACAAAAAAAAGTTATATATTGTTTTTACTCCCAAATTCAATTACTTATGCCTTTACACATTTGAATTTGTATTTATCGGCTCTAAATGATACTTATTCTAAAAACAGTAAAAAAACAATATGTTTTCAATGAAAGGTAAAGACACAAATTAAAGCTCAGGACTATGTTTTAATGATTTTTCAATTTTAATGCAAACATGAATCAAATTCGATTAATAAACAATGTCAAAGGTGATCAAAACCGAAAATACCTAATTAAATCAAACGTGGATATACCAAATACGGCTATACATTGAGAAGTAAATGCTGAAAAAAACAGAAAGCAAAAGAAATTACTAAATTAAGCTTAAAAGGAAAAAAAATTAACATAAACAGGAGTAAGGCTGCTACTTATATACTATTAATTTAAAACACTTTTTCAACGAAACAACTTTGTCATGTTGCCAAAAATGAGCAGCAATAGAGTTAAATAATCTTCCAAGCTGTAAAACTACCACAAATAACTATCAATAAAAAAAATGAAACTCAAAACGTATACAAATTGCAATAAATAGCCGAATAAAACACAAAACTAGCAAAAATTAACATTAGAATGGCTCGTAACCCCCATAGCTTCTCAAGACCAGAGCATAATTTGTGCTTTACAAAAAACAAACAAACAAATGAACGTGGATTGTCAGTTTAATATGCATGTATTAATATTTATTTCCTGACGTCTCAGTACTTTCTTATTTATTAAAGTAAAAGTATTGAAAAAACTTAAAACGTATTTTTGTAGTAAAGCAAAGATTATTATCTGGTCTTGAGAAGGCATGAGTGTTTTTTGCCCTCTAATGTTGATTTTTGCTAGTTTTTAATTTGGCTTGGCTATTTATTGTAATTTGTGTTTGTTTTGAGTTTTATTTCTTTATTAATTGTGTTTTGTGGTAGTTTTACGCTTGGAAGGCTTTTTGACTTTATTTCTGCTTATTTTCGGCTTAATGAAGCTCTTTACTTTTCTTTGAAATACTCGTTTTGTTGAAAAAGTTATTTGAATTAATTTCTATTCGTTTTTATTGACATCTTCTTTTCATGAAAAAAAATGTATCATTTCATTTTTTCCCCATAAGAATCCATAGTTTGGCTTGCTATTTGTATGTTGGTAGTAACTTCAAAAATTTAATGCTGGCAAAAAGTGTATTTTTGAGTTAATTTTATACCTCCTCAAGTTGACCTGGGCAAATAAATCTTAAGATTATTTCCAAAAGATTCGATTTATTCTCTTTGACAACCTGGATACACTTACACTCTTTTTGTTTATTTAAATTTTAAGAGGAGAAGTTGTAATAGCTGCCGCCCCAAAAGTCTCAACTTGATACCCCAAGTCGTTCTCTGTATATTGCTGAAGAGTCTTATTGTCAACCAAAAACAAAATGCCTTTTGATTTAGTTTTAAAGTGATATTTAGTTCTAAAGCGTAATAGACAAATTGCAATACTGTGCGGGGCTGACATTCCCAATATCCCTAAGAACATATTTGCTAAACCGTTCTACTATGCTCTTCAGAATACCTGTCCCAAAATTAAGACTGGATGGGTTTGGAAAATGAATGGGCTGGAGAAAAGGGCTGCTTGCCCTCCAATCTCTTTTTACTCTTAAATCCGGCCACTAGAACTTTTATTTTTGGATCAAATTAGCTCCTTTAAAGGTTTGAATGATATTTCTAGCATGGTGCTTGTGTGGTTCTAGAGTTGTGCTGCCTCTGATTTTGCTTATATTCCTTTTTGAAAACATACATGCATACAGTTTTTTCTTTTAATAGAAAATCCCCCTAAATGTTCCTAAGCGTTTCATCTTAATACCCCCTTAACGTCATTAATTACAGTAGGTCTAGTGGTAGTGCTAAAAGTATACATATAGTGCCTTCTGACCAGTTCAAAATCCTCAACAACTTACTCTTAAGGATCTAACTTAAAAATATAGTTTGTTCTTGAGACATTCCTTTATCCCCTTACTAAAAATCAACGTACTCATAGTTGTTTGTGATTTGGTTCAAAATATCCCTAAATATCCCTTATATTTGATTACTATAGACGATATTATATGCTCTTTGGACTATTGATCATAAAATGCCTATTTAATAATTTTGATCGTAAACGTTTGGGGACAAGAGAATGTCAGGAGGAGGGGATTATTTTCCCTCCATCACGTTTGACTCTTAAAAAGAAAATAGAATTGTACATTTCCAGTCAAAGGAGCCTCCTCAAAAGTTCACAAGTCCACCTTTTCTATAAAAACTTTGCTTACGTCCGAGGCATAGCTTACAACCCTTACCCTATTAGGTTTGTGTCAACTCCAAAGGCCTTGTTAGGGGATTTCTGGACTATTTTCGGACAATTGTCTATCGGATACATTTGGGGAAAACATGACGCAGGCGGGGGCTGAGTAGCTTCCTTTCGATCAATTTGACTCTTAAAAAAGGCATTTAAACTACAGATTTCCAATCCAATGAGCCCCCTCTAAAGTCTATATGACTATCCTTTCTATAAGAACCTTATACGTCCTCAGCGTATAGCTTACAGCCTTTGCCTGAGGGTTTTGTGTGTGTGTGTGGGGGTATCATCCTCAAAGGCATAATTTCTGGACCTTTAACGCACGTCAAACAAAATAGCTATCTCAAAACTTTCCTTGAAAGTGTTTGGGAAAATGCTGGGTGCGTGAGAAGAGAGAGCTGGCCACCCTTTAGTCAATTCTGATTATTACAGAGGGCACTAGCCCTTTCAATTTCAAATATAATGGGCCCTTTTCGAAGTCTTTACGATAAAAAGTGGTCATCTTATAATTTTTAACAGATGCATTTTGGGAAAGCACGATGTGTATGAGTATGTGTGTGTGTGTGGGGGGGGGGGGGGTATTTGACCTCCGATCCCTTTGAATCTTAAGAAAAGGGCTATAACTTCTGATTACTAGTCCAATGAGCCCTTACAAAGCTTATACGACCACCCTTTCTGTAAAACTTTATATCCCCCAGGGCAAACCTTACTTACCTTGCCCTGAGGGCTTTGGGGGTGGGGGAGGGGGGGCTGTCTTTCTTAAGCGCTTAATTTCTGGAACTTTGAACTACGCCGAACAAAATGGCTATTTCAAAATTTAAGGAAATTATTAAATGTGTTTGGGGAAATGATTGGCGCGGGGGGGGACTAGTTGCCCTCCATTTGCTTTTGACTATTAAAAAGGGTACTATCCCTCTCAATTTCCAATCGATTGAGCTCTTCTCGTTTTTTCTACGACAACTCCCTTTATGCGAAGTGCCCTGGTTGAAAACCAAATAAACAACAACAAAAATATAAATAATATATTATGCTCAATTGCGCTTCCTTTCTAAGGTCCTTGCAGAATTTGTACTTTACTGCTGAAGATTTTTTTATTGGTCATAAACTTATGAACGAAAAGAGTAATACTGCTTCTTCCTTCCAAACCCTTTATAAAGTTTAATTGTCCTTTGCGTTTTATTAAATGCAAAAAAAACAAGTTTTTTCAACTGGAAGTAAGGAGCAACGTTAATACTTAAAACGAACGGAAATTATTACGTATGAGGAGGGGCGTATCGCCCTCTCCTGAACACCTCGCTCTTTGCGCTAAAGTTTGATTCGTTGTTCCAGTTATTTTTGAATGACTCTTGAATCACCATCACTGTCATATTAGAATAATAAGCTCTTTTAAAAGTTCTAAAATAACATTAGTGTAAAGAGCGAGGTAATGACTGGAGGGTGACCCCCTTCATATATGTAATAATTTATGTTTATTTTAAGTTTTAATGTGGCTTTTAATGTTACTTTCAGTTGAAAAAACTTGTTTTTTTATTTAACTTCTGATCGTTCTATAAATAATGCTTGAAAATCTGACTCCCCCTCCATGAAAGATTCACTTCTCCTACAAAAGTTTCTTAAAAAGGAGATATCCTCCCAAGTAATCCTCCCCCCTCTGCACCAGAAAAATTCCCCTGATAAACGTCTGTATACTTCCCAATAACCGATGCTATATGTAAACAACGGCCAAAGTTCATTGGTTGTAGCCCTTCCCCTGGGCATTGTGGGGGGTTCAAGTCATCCTCAAAGACATAGTCATTAGATTGTTTGACTATGCTGAAAAAAAATGGCTATATCAAACTTTTGATTGGGTGACTTTGGGGAAAAAAGGGGTGGAACGCAGGCTAGCTCCCCCTAGAAAATTTTTGGTCACTTAAAAAGGGCACTATAACTTTTGATTTCTGATCAGATGTGACCTTTCCCGATCTTTTGCGATCATTGCTTCAATATGGAGAAAAATTAAATAAAATAAACAGGCATCTGTGATTTTTCTTCTGGCAAAAATGCAAAATTCCACATTTTTGTACATAGGAGCTTGAAACATCAAAACTAGGGTTTTCTGGTATAATGAATCTGATGTTGTCACTTTCATTAACGTTACTTCATGTCTTGGTAGTGTTTCTCCCCTTTTTCAAAAATTGGGCAAGCTTCCTCAGGCTTGTAAATTATGATGGGTAATATTAAATTTAATGAATTTCACATATTTTGAGTAAGCATAAAAAAATGTTAAACGTTACAAATAAAAAAAAACTGTTTAATACATATTTGATTAAACAGTTCATGATAACGGAAATTTAAGAAACAGAATTTTGAGATAAACAGAAATAGCAAAAGGTTCGGTTTTTTATGTTCAGTCCAACTATAAAAGATTCGTTTAGTTTAGTGTCAAAATCTATGAGCTTGAAAAAATTTGCCAGACTTTCGAAAAGGGGTGAAACACTCCATAAAATTCAAGAAATTTTAATTAAAATCCCACCATAAAATTAAACGTATTCGAAAACTCTACAGTAGACATATCAAGCTCCCATCTACAAAAATGTGGAATTTTACATTTATATTGGGCCGCTCCAAAAAGAGGAAATTCTGAAATTATTAGCCCGAATGATAGTGCGCGAAATGCAACACAGCCACCTTTTTTAGAGGTAGGGCCACAATAAATGAAAGGTAGATCGCACCTCGTAAGCTATCTTTCCAAGATCAAAGTAATTGGCCGAAAGAATGGGGAGACCAGGACCATGGTGTTGTACAGGAAAGAATAAATATAGTGCATTGGAACATTCAAGGATGGAGTGAAATGAAAATTAATAGTCTATTAGTATTGCAGTGTATGTTTGATATTGTAGCATTATCTGAAACTTCGTTGGAAAATGAAATTCAGTTTGAAAGGTTTCAATATTTCGGTGTCCATCGTAAAAAATCTCAGAATGGACGAACTTATGGAGGAGTCGCAATTTTTGTATCTGATAATTTTTTGTCTCAGCATCAAGTCCAACGGCTGAAGAGTGTTTCTTGTAATTTGATATGGTTAAGAGTCAAAGCCGATAGACGGTTTATTATTTTTTGTGCAATTTATATCCCTCCAGAGTCGAGCTCGTACAACGAAGAGGATACGTGGTGTATATTAGAGGATGAAAAATATAAACTTTCTATTCAGTTTCCTTCTGATTCGTTTTGTCTTATGGGGGACTTTAATGGTTATGTTGGGGTTACTCCAGAAGTTTTGATGTCACCTCATGCCTAGACGGATGAAGCTGCTTGGGAGATTTGGGATGATTTAGTAATCCATCTCCCTCTGAGGGTAAGTAAGGACCATAGTAGACGAAAGAATAATTGGAGCCGTAGAATTTTGGATTTATGTGGTAAGGAAAATTTTGTTATTTTGAATGGGAGAGTTGGAAAGGATGGAGGTGTGGGAAATTTCACTTGTTTTTCTGGGTTTTCTTCAAGTGTAATTGATTATATTTTGGTGGATATTCCTCTTTGGCGTCTATGTGCGGATTTTGAGGTGATGGCAGTGGTAGGTTCAGATCACTTGCCTGTTAGGGCTACTTTTGAGTGGGTTAGTTCTAAGAAACTAGCTACTAATAGTGATAGGAAGAAAAAACACAGGGAACCTGAGGATGTAGGGATTAGAAAGGCACTAAAAGTAACTGGAGAGAACAGAAAATTTTTCAGAGTATGATGACGAGTGAAAAGTTCAGCAGGAATTAGAGAAATGTTTGGTTTTACCAGGTGATGGAAAAATAGAGGAGCCGTTAGCATT
This sequence comes from Artemia franciscana, assembly GCF_032884065.1. Taxonomy (NCBI): domain Eukaryota; kingdom Metazoa; phylum Arthropoda; class Branchiopoda; order Anostraca; family Artemiidae; genus Artemia; species Artemia franciscana. The sequence goes on along the minus strand of NC_088870.1, from coordinate 9,818,590 downwards.
AGTAAATGATGTTGTATATAAGGTAGGTTCAAAGTTAGATTGCAGAGTTAAGAATGACATTAAGAATGGATTTTTTTATGAGGATTTTGAAAGAAAACGCCAGGAAGTTTTTGAGGCACTGCGGAAAGCGAGGGATAGCATAGGTAGTAAGAAAAATACTAGATTTTATATGGATTATAAGCTGATTTGGAAGAAGTATAATAAAATGTTGAAGATTAAGAAAAAAGAGCATGAAATTAGGACAGAAGAGCAACTGAAAAAAGATTATAGAGAAGGAGATATTAGGATCTTTTGGCGTATAGTTAAAAATTCTATAGGAAAAATAGGGGTTTGTGATGGTATTCCAGCAGTAGATTCTTGGCCAACATATTTAGAGGAGAGAGAAAATGAAGTGATTAGGACCAAGGAGGAACTAGTTTAAGCGTAGATCTGGTATCTGCATTACGTGATGTAGTTGAGGGGCCAATGCAAGACTGTGATTATGATTTGGTTGCTCCCATCCAAGTAAGTGAAGTTTGGGAGGCAATGAAAGGAATGAGAGGTGGGTCTGCTCCAGGTATAGATGGAATATCAACCGCACTGTGGAAGTGGGGACGGGTTTGGCTGCTGCCAGTTATAGCAGGTATGTTTTCCGGTATATTGAATAGTGCAGAATGGCCCTTGTCTTGGGCTACGTCTGTTCTAGTGCCGTTATTTAAAAAGGGGGATAGATTAGACCATGGGAATTATAGAGGTATAAGCCTAAGTAATGTGCTTAGTAAGGTTTTTGCTAAGATATTATGTTGTAGGATAGATAGTTGGATAGAACAAAATAGAATTTTATCAGATTCGCAGGCAGGGTTCAGAAAAGGCTATAGTCCTATAGATCAGATTTTTATTTTATTAGGGATGATTAGGAAACAGGTTAGGAAAAAAGAGGGCAGGCTATTTGTTGCATTTTTGGATTTAAAAGGGGCGTTTGATGGAGTGGATAGAAGTTTAATGATAGAGTCGTTGTTAGCACTAGGGCTACCAAGCGTATTTGTTAAGATTATAGCATCTATGTGTATAATAGTTAAGATTGTAGTACGGGTAGGCAAAGATTTCTCTAGGGTTATTAAGAGTAGACTTGGTGTTAAGCAGGGATGTACAATTTCCCAAAGGATATTTTCATTGTATATTAATGATTTTGAAGAATATTTGATAGGCAGAGGCGCCCCAAAAATTCAGCTTTCAAGTGCAAGCGTTATGGCATTACTTTTTGCGGATGACATAGCATTAGTATCGGAAAGCAAAGAACATTTGCAACAACTGCTAGATCTAGCATCTTCTTATTTTAGGAATAAGATACTAGTATTAAACATAAAGAAGTCAGTGGTAATGGTTTTTAGGAAAAGTGGAGAACAAATAGATTCGCAGTGTCAGTTTAAGTATGAAGGTAGGACACTTGACTATGTAGATGAATTTCAGTACATAGGTTGTAGGCTTTCGTCAGATGGGAATTGGAAGAAACATCTCAAGATGGTAGAAAGTAAGGGAAATAGACTCCTAGGATTGTTAAGTAAAAGAAGTATTAAGGAAATTAGGGATGTAGGACTGCTAAAGTTTGTTTTTAATGTTAGGGTTAGATCGGCTTTGCATTACGGGGCGGAGCTTTGGGGGTTTAATAAGGAATTAAATTTAGAAAGAATGCAGTTGAGGTTTTTAAGCGTATGTTAGGCCTTGATAATAAGTTTAATGGGTTAGTACAGATAGGGGATATAGGAATAAAATGTATGAGACAGAGTAGGTTAGTTAGTATGGTTAGATATTGGGAAAGGGTGTCATCAATAGAAGATAATAGGCTAGTTAAACAAGCATTTTTAATGATGTTTCAAGATAGGAGGAAGGATTTGTGGCCAAATCAAGTGAAGAATATATCAGACCGTGTAGGGCTAGGGAATTGCTGGAATGAGAGAAAGGGGATAGGAGAGATAGTAGGGACTGTATCTAGGTTAGTTGCTACTAGGCTAGAATCTCAGGAAGCTCAGGTTTGGCAAACTGAGAACGCCACCTCGCTGTCTCTTGGGATATATGCGGAGGTCAAGGAGAACTGGGGTGAAGAAATTTACCTAAAAATGGGATTGGCTCCGGATGATTTGAAATGGGTAATGTATGTAAGGGGGAATTTTATGCCTCTGTGAGAACGTAGGAAATATTTAGGGAGAAATAGATTGAGGGATGGTCCTTACAGTTGCCCTATGTGTGGAGAGATGGATGAGTCATTGCATCTTTTTTTAGGGGATTATAGGGAGTTAAGGGAGTTGCGCTTGGAAATATTTGGTAGGGAGGTTGGGAGGAGAGATTGGATTTTGGAAATTTTGAGAAGTAGGTGTTACTTAAGTATAAATAATATTGGAAAGTTCGTCCGGGTAGGTATGAGGTATCGTGATGTTTTCTTAAATAATTAATTTAAGGTCTTTTCAGTCTATGTTTGTTGCTGTATTTTTTTTTCCTTTGTTTTGTGTATGTCACAATGGCCCAATTGAGCTTTCGTGTGTAAATAAATCTATCTATCTATACCAAAAAAATATCGCTGATGCGTGTTAATTTGTTTCTCCTTTCTTACGGCGGGGGGAGAGGTAAATATTGTGCTTGGGGGATTTTTCACGGGGAAAATTTTCTATGGGATGGGCTTTCAAGGGGAAATTTTAAACTTGAGGTATTTGCCAGAATTCCTATTCTAAATTCTTTTATATGTCCTACTTTCTTTTTGTCGATTAAATTTTGATTGTTGAGCTGTTAAGGGGAAGTAACCGGAGGAAATTTTCATCTGGTTGTAATTGTCTAGAAGAAATTTCTCTAGGAAGGGGAGAAATTTTCCTAGGGAAAAGTTTTACATAGAGGAGTCTTCTCCCGGATAAATTCTCCAGGGGGAATTTGTTGTGGGATTGACTTCCTGTTTAGCAGAGGGTTTTGGAGAGAACGCTAATGCACAGTATCTATATACCTAACAAAAATTAGAACCCTAAAAATCAGTTTATTTTCGAAAGTACGAATTTTGGTGATAATTTTCTTTTACTTTGATTGAAAACCTAGAAGATTGTCAAGGAAAAGGGGAAAATCAATTTCATACTTGTAGGATATACCCTACCGCTCAAAAAGTGAAGGTAGATTAATCCTAGTAAAATATACCTAAGTATGATCAAAATATAATACTTTAGAAACAATTTTGGGCTATATATTTACAGTTTAGGGTTGGTGGGGGTAAAGTACAGCAGGTTTGCATGCAAAATCTGTTAGATACAATTATCATTATATTATGAAGTAAAAATTATTTCTGACTTCACACTGTCCAAATACTTTACCCCTATCACCCCTAATATGCAAATACATTGCCCATATTATATATTTCCCATCAAAAAAGATTGTCTTTCAAATTTAGGAGTGACAGAGAAATTGATTGAAACATACCCCTTCCCAAGTGACACCTCTGTCAGTCGGTCAGTTTTCAATGGTTGTTTCATGAGAATTTACATATTTTTTCATTTATATTGAGGTCTTATTATGATTGTTCTATTAATTTTTTTAAACATGACTACAGCAATAACTGCAACCTAGTAAACAACAAGGCGCAATTCATTATAATAAATTGAAACAACTTTTTGAAAAGAATTGTCAAGTGAAAAGCAATTGCCATTTGAATCTGATTTAGAAATGGTAACTGTAATTTCTATTATTCTTGATGGTAAAAGTTAACTGCGATAATTACTTTATCAGAATTTTGATAAACAGCCTCAAAAACGTTGAACATGGTGCTAATATGACAGCAAGACTGGCCATTTCACAATTGTAACTTGAATCGGTAAAGGGTAAAATATGGTGGTTGCAGTGGCAGCTACAACCTAGTAAGGAATAAACCAAGGCCCAGTTTGACCCACACTTTAAAAATGGTTTTTAAAATAAAATGGTAAGTGACATAACAATGCCACTTCTGTTTGATTCAGGAATGTTAAATATTATATAAATTAGTCTTAATAGTAAAATGCTATTTCCAAAACAAACTTAAGAAACTTAAAAAAAATAGCCTGAAACTCCATAAAAATAACACCTGATCAAAGGTTGTTGTAGTCCAAAGCAGTCACAGTATTAATAGTCATAGTAACAGCAGCAGCAGTAATAGTAGCATTAGCAGAAACATTTGTTTGAGTAGTAGTATTGGTAGGAGATATAGTAGTAGCAATATCCCTAAAAGTTTCAACTTAGTATCCTCAGCCGTCTCTGAAGTGTTTCTGATTAGCCAAGTTGTAAACGTGCATGAGACTATTTTTTTTATTAAGTTTCGGTATCCTCGTCTATATTCTTTAAAATGTTCAACTTTGTATAATTTGCCGTTCTAGAGTTTTTTTTTATTTGTACCATTTTGACGACGTGGATACATTTGAATTCTTTTGATTGAGCATAGCGGAGGTAGTAGTAAAAGCAGTAATAGTACAGTTCGAAGTTTTAGAAAGAGCATGAGTTTCCATCGCAGTGGTAGTAGTAATAGTGGTAGTTGTAGTCATAAATAGCAGTAGTAGCATCATTTTTTGCAGCAATAGTAGCAACAGCAGTAATAGTAGCAGTAGAAGCAGTAGTGATAGTAGTATTAGTTGTAAAAGCATTAATCGTCTAGTAGCCGGGAAAGTTTAAACTTAATAGCCTCAGTCGTTTCTGATATTTTGCAGACACATCCTTTTGACAACCTTTGATATTCAAATGTGTTTTATTTTAGTTTTATATTTATAGCAACATACACTAAAACTTCCAAAGTAATAACTGCATTTACTCCTGGGATATGATACAGACGCACTTTTGAAAATTTTGATACACATCATTCCTCTTTATTTCATTTTACATTCCTCTGAACTGTTCCTGCAAGTCTAAACTTATAACACTACTCTGATTCTGAGATTCTTTAATATGAGCGAGTTAGTTTAACTGAAGCTATATTGATCTCTGTATGAGCAGTAGAAGAAGTAACAGTTACATTCACATCTATAGTCACCGTACCAGTAGTAACAGGAGCAGTAGTAGTCCTAATCATAAGCAGTCACAGTCATAACCAAATGATTTACAAGGCCCAGTCACAAGCAGGTAAGTTCACAATTTTTTGGAGTCAAGAGTAATCATATTAATAGTTACAAGAAGACCGAGTCACGAGAAGTTACAGTTACAGTTGCAAGGAGTCATAGAAATAAGTAGCCAGAAGCACAGTTTCAGGTTATCATGAAACTTAATGCATCCTTGGAAGTTTCAACTTAATGCATTAAGCCAATCCGGTTGTAATTTTGGTACATTATTTTGATAGCCTGGATATGCATAGCTTGTTATGATTAGGTCCAACATACGCTTCAACATTGACTAAAACTTCCATGGTAATGCACATAAATTCTCTTGAGATGGCACCTCTAATAAGCTTCCCTTTCCCAATAAGCCTCATAAAAAAAAAAAAAAAATTTTTGCTTTACTTAATATTTATTGTATTTGAGCAGTGTTTCTTGGTCAGGATATTACAAAAAATCGCTATTACAACTAAAATTAATCAAAAGAACCACAGAACTGTAAAATAATATGTATTGATATTCATTCTTGATTAAACCATCAATATAGTTTTACTACAATCAAAAAGAGAAAACTTTAAAGTGTTTTTTGTTTTCAATAAAGTACTTATGATATTCTGGTACCTAGAAGAGATAGGAATCGTCACCTTTAGTTTAGTTTTCTAGATATTCTCTAGTTTTAAAGGAACGTCTTACAAAAACAGCCTATAAGAGCCTATAGCTTCCGGGCGAGTGGGCTATATAAAAGTAAGCCTATCATATCCGAGCAACTTTTCCATCTAGAGGCTGTTTCAGCGTAAGCAAAGAGCATTAAAGTCGCTAGGGTCGATTCATAAGCTAAAAATTTTTTTTTTTTACGCAAGATTGGCCTAGCCTGTGATTTTAAGCTTGAACGTAATCAAAAAATGAAGTTTTACTTTACTGCAATACAAATTTTCTAGTCTAGGAAGGGATTGGTTTAACCCAAAACACATTGCAAGAGAAATGATTCTGTGACTGCCAAACTCAGAAAGTGCACTGCTTGCAAATATGCAAAGTTGGTGATTCTTAATATGCTGAATCCGGATATAAGGCAGCTCATCTAGCTGTTTCATAAATATTTTTTTTAAGGTTGAGGATGATTTTGTAGGGTTGAAATCCGTGTTTCACATATAAGCGTACAACAACAAAAGTAGTGTAGAAATAGGGGTTTCAGCCTCACCTAGATCACCCCATCAATTTACATGATTTTCAATCCATTTTACATCATTTTAACATCAAATATTGCACATATTGAGAATTTTTCACCCCCTACATTCAGCATGAAAACATATTCTTGGAAATGAAATTTGGTCTCATTTTTATACTTCTAACAATGTGAACACGGGTTGGAAAACCCAGCTAGATCAGCTTATCAATTTACTTCATTTTTAGTTGAGTTCACAACATTTCAAATGAAGATTTCTGACATTTTTACAATTTCTTATCTTGAGCCTTGAGATTAAAACAGAATTTGTGAAATTAGAGTTTAAATATATTTCATTTTTTTATACTACCGATAAAATGCATTAATTTAATATTTAGTGGATATCTTTTTTTCAATAAACTTTAAAATCCTACCTTCATATAACTTTTCTAATTTCTTTTCAAGATCAGTTTCCTCAGAAACAAAAGGCTTAGGTACAAATAGATCAACCATTTCACTTTTCAAATCTATAATGATAATGAGCTTCCTTCCGTATTTAGTTATAACAAATTTTGCTCCTGTAATCGTGCATTCCATTACAATGTCTAAATATTCTTTATTAATAATTTTATTATATTTATTTCCTTTTTCATTTCGCTTAAAAGTTTCTCCATTTAATAGTTGCTAATTATATTAAACAAATTTCCAAATCAGATTTATGCAACACAAAAACAATTTTAGTTGTATTATAGCGTCCACTGACTATTATCACTGTTAATTCTTTATCCGTTCCATTATCACTTTTATAGGTATGACACGCTTCCCATCTTAATTCAAATGAGCTATCCTTTCCAAATACAACTTTTAATTGTTGTGTATTTTTATTAATCTGGCTTCTAATCTGGTCACTATGGGTAAAATGCAATATTACACTGGTAACATCCAGGATAAATGCATTATATCTACTTTAAGATTAGGAGCTCCAGATTGTATAATTACATTAGAAAAATCACTTCTTTTTTTATACAATTTCATGTGGAATGCCTCTAAAAACACGATTAATGTCTTGAAAAAATCCAAATTATCATGATAAGGGTAAATAAATACTAGCCACGTGATATTCTATGGTTTTATTCAATCATTTAAATAAACCACTATTAAAAGCGATATTTAGTTTTATTGTAATCGTTCCACCACTTGCTGCAGCAGGTGTAAAAGTGCTTTCAAACTCATTTTTGTTTTAAAGGAATCAATGGATTGGTTTTTATCTATACCAAAATATATTAGTAGCTTCGATTCGACTATAGTCATTTGAAAATTCTAATAAATTTTGTACAGTAGTCTTTATACTTACATAATCAATACTTTCAATTCATTTTCCATTGATAATATATTCAGCATTTCTGAACAACTTAAATTCATTATTTGTTAAAGTAGCTTCATCATTATTTCACATATATGCTCCATCCAATTGTATTATTTTCACTTTCATTTTCACATTGATCCAGTCGTTGTAATCGTCATCTTAAGTATTTGTCATTTTCATATAATATATCAGTAATCATATTTGTATATTTATATTACACTTCAACGACTGGAGCACCCTGATTTTTTTGTAGTAACAGTCTTCGTATTTCTTTAGTATCCACTATATTCGCTAACAATTTATTCAACTTTATAGGATATATTTACAGAATGAAAGTTTTTATTGAATAGCATTAAAGAGTTCTTTTTCATGAAAACCACCAATAATGATCTCACCAGTTCTATCCAACAATTTATACGTCATAGGGGTCCTGAAAAGTTTGAATAATAGAGATTTAAAAGTTTGTTTTCTGCGCTACTCTTGTCAATACAAATTCTATTTCCTCTTATGTATAATTTTTGCTGATTGCTTTCTTTTAAACAATTTTTCTTGTAACCACAAGATGTACAAATACTTTTAATCATTGTCACTTCATTCCTTTTTGAAACTGTCGTGAGTTAAAGACTCAGCTACAGTAATCTTTTTACATTTCATACAATAAATCTTCATTTATTAAGGTTTAAATTCCTTAACATACTCAAATTATTAAACAGATTAATAAACAATAACAGATTTCTACTTTCTCAAGAAAGTCTCAAAAGTAGTATATAACAAGCACTAAAATTCCTCAGGCTTGACTATTTCTTGAATTTGGAATTTTTTCGATACATCAGTTTGCAATAAATAACAGACAGTGCACGAGTAATTATAAGGTGTTTACAACGAAAATCCATATTCGTCAAGATAAAAATCAATTGCTGTGTTATTCAATTAATTAATCTTGGTCATTTGCTAAAAACCATAATTTAAAGATTAATGGTGAGAAACTTAAAATACTAAATACATTCAATGATTGTCTTAACAATAAAATATTAATCTGCAATCACTCAATTCAATGGTCAAGCAATATCACAACAATATTGAATTAAAAATAAATTGACCTGAATTAAAAATAAATTAGAAAATTAAATCAAAGAAGAAAATAATGTTATTTCAGATTTAAAACTTCAATTAAATATATGTACAAAATAAAGATATTACTGAACTAAAATTATTCAAACTATATTAATGAATTAAAAGCTTAATATCGTTTTATAAGACAGTAGCTGAATGAAACTAAATGCGAAATACTCTTCATAGATTCACTCCGTTTTATAGCTTCATCGATAGATGGGCCTGCCGAAAATTTTGCAAAATGTTAATGTAAAGCAAATTGGAATTGTTTAAGAAATATTCTTAAATATAATTCTGATGTATTTCAAAATGCTGCTGCATGCAAAGAAACGAAAAGGAAAGATATTTTCCCTTATAAATATACTAATAGCTACGAAAAAATAAATGATACAAAATTACCCTTAGTAGAAAAGTATTTTCTGGATTAACAGGATAAAATATTTCTGAAGAAGAATACATAATAGTGAAATATACTTGGAAATTATTCAAATGTAAAATATTTTTATATTATTCTAAATTATACCGAAAAGGTAATGTTCTAATTTTATCAGATGTTGTTGAAAATTTTAGAAACGTATGTTTTAGGAATTATAAACTAGATCCACTGCACTTTTTCTCAGCATCGAGACTAACATGAGAAGCTTTTCCAGAACACTCTAAAGCAGAAATTTCATTATTTGTTGGCGAAGATATGTGTACTAATAATAAGAGGAGGCTTATCTCAGCGTATGAAAAGATATGCTATAGCAATAGCAAATATATGAACAACTGTGGTCAAACACAACCTTCAAATTATTTATGTGTTTAGTTTCTTATAATTGATATGGTTGGGCATTGTCACAAAATTTGCCTGAAAAATATTTTAAATCAATTAATATACCTGACCATTTAAAAATTAACAACATCTCAGACTATTACCAAAAATTCAAAGATTACGTTCAATCAGAATGAATAAGGATAATATAGGAGCCATTTACAAAATTTATTTAGAATATCCAAAAGAGTTACAAAATTTATATAAATATTTACCAGTAAGTCGTGAACATTTTCAATAAAAATTAAATACAATTTTCTATAAGAATAAATTATGTTTTCATTATAAGTGCTTAGAATTTTATTTAAGACGTGGCGTGGTATTGACAAAAGTAAATTTAATGCTAGTATTTACTGAGTCACCCTATTTAAAATAATATATCAATCATAATACTAAAATACGGCAAAAGGGAACGAATGATTTTGAGAAAGATTTTTTTAAACTCATGAGTAATGCTTGTTTTGACAAAAGCATGGAAAATATTAGAAAAAGAGCTAGTATGGAAATTATCACTGGTGATCAACACAGACAAAAAATAGTTAAAAAACAAAACTTTAGATCGGGAATAATCATTATCGAGAATTTCTTGGTGGCTAAAATGGCCAAGTCAAAAATAAATCCAGATGAACCTATTTCTATTGGATTCGCTGTATTAAGAGTTGTCTACGTTATTAATGTATGACTTTCATTATGAATACAAGAAACCAAAATATACTAAAAACACTGATTTATGTCATATGAATAGGAATAGCTTTACTTATGATATTCGAACTGAGGATTTATGAAGACATTAAAGATGACCTCCATGAAAAATTTGGTGCTTCGGATTATAGAAAAAAACCTTATACTTTCTCTTTAGTCAATTAAAAAGTGATAGGTCCAATCAAAGATGAAATATCTGGAACACTATTGTATGAGTTTGTAGGTTGAAGATCAAAAGTGTATGCTTATTTAAAAGAGGTTAACGATGAAACAAAAGAAAAGAAAAAAAATGAAAGCCATAAAAAACGAATGTTTTTAAAGATAAAATAACATTAAAGAATTATAAAACTGTATTACTCCGAGAAGTTGGGAGCTTATCAGAAGCTCAGTATACTTTAAGAGCAAATAAATATAGAGTATTCTTAGAAAAACCAAATGAAAAAGATGTAGACCCAAATGACACTAAAGTAAAGGCTTGAAAAAATAAAGTGAAACCAGTAGCCTGGGATTCCATCTCTTGAAGCTATAAGCTAGTTTAAGCATTATTAAACCAATTTAGATATTATTGCTAAGCTAGTTAGTTATTAAAGTTAAACTTCGTAGTTAAAATTAAGCCGTAAGCTTAAACTATAAGTTTCAGAGAAAAATTTTAGTTTAAAAAAATTTGTACCTAGTAAATGGACCGAAAAGCACTTATTAAAGTAAATGAATGTGGAAAAAATAAAGATGGTTTTAAAATAATGGATTTACTATCATCTCAATTGCTGTTTCGACTATTGATTTGTGGTAACTTTTGATGTGGTTAAACCAATTTACTCTTAAACTTGATTTATGATTACTTGTAATTTCCAAAAATGTATCTGTATGCTAAATTTCTTGAAGAAGAAACATATTAAGATTTAATGATTAACATAAATGTCTTGGAAGAAAAAACTGACATGGATCTTTTGATTGCGAGTAATGATCAAAGTGACATCGTTCATGCAGATCACCTAGATCCCAAGCGTAAAAATTTAGTTATCTTTGACGATTTTGTAACAGAAAAAGATCAGAAGAAAATTGAAGATTTATTCGTGAGAGGTAAAAAACGAAATACACCAACAATGTATATTTCTCAGAGCTGTTTTGATACACCTAGAATTATACCATTAAACTGTTACTTTTTTGTATTTTCAAGCGTTTTAGTCCAAAAGGAATTGATAGAATCAGACAATACTATGCATCTGACATGAAAAAAGAAAAATTTATCAACTACTTTAATAAGGTGAAAAAAAATGATGGATTTCTACATTTATTATAAAACAAATGATGTTGTCTTAAGTACAGAAAGAACTTGGGTATTCACTTAATAAAAGTTGCATATACTAAATAAACAACTTTGGAAGCCTAGAAAGTAAATATTGGAAGTATACAAGTAACAAAAGAAGATTACTGGGTGATTATGGTAGTCTTGATTTAGAATTGAAATGATTAACTAATCAAGGTGATGTAATATCAGAAGAAGAACCTGTGAATTTAAGAAATTTGAAATTTATTTCAAACGATTTCAGGCGTGAAGTTGTTGACCAGCAAATTCATACAAATCAGTATTTAAGTAAGAATATATTAAGTAAAATTTATCAATCACTTGACAATATACTGACTGGAACTAATGACAAGGTATTATTAGTAAAAATTACCTTGAAAGTAACAAAAGAAGATATTAATGCAGAAAATAGCAGAATTAGAAATGAAGAAAACCCAAAATTTGGGTATATGCAGTTAACATTTCAAGTTTATTAGCATACTTGAAGGGCTTTTGCAGTTATCTAAACGGTTTGACAGTTTCGAAAATGTTATAAGAATATACTTGAAAAAGGTCCTGATGAAGCAATTCAAAAGAGAACTAAACGGCGATTGAAGTAAAAATCAAGCCTATGAAGTTTTTTGAAAAGAGATTTATGAAAATCTTTACCTTAGAATTTTGTCAATAAAAATGGTTCGCTAATAAATGGAAGAGTATAAAATTTATTTATCAAAATTTCAAAAACAGAAAATTAAATGTTGTTTCAATGCAAGACAAAATGTAAGGAGTGACTAACACATATAAAAGTGAATGAACGATAATCTGTTAAACTATTACTTCATAACTAACAGGTGACTGAGATTGAAAAATCAAAATGAAAATAAAGGATACGATATTGATCTATCCTACCAACAACTACTTTAAAAGCATCCAAGATTATCGCTCTTATCTCTTCTTGATAAATATGAAATCAGTAAAATCTGACTATTGAATACACATTTAATTTATCCACTCCTCAAAAAGTAAGAAAAAACTTAAAAATAAACACTTTAAGAAAAAAGAAAATTGTCAAATTCAAAAAGAAAACACTGTTATAAATAAAGAACCTTTTACATTATTGCTTAAAGGAAACAAATTGAAAAAATTGAGCAAAAGAAAGAATAAAGATGTCAGTATAATTATGTCTTATCATCAACTAATTCAGAATTGTGGCTTACTTCAATTTTTATTACTACTAGCAACTGCAATAGGTAAAACTGCTCTAAAAAGTAGTGCAGCTGCAACAGGTACATATTCTAGAAAGAAAATTGTTGATCAAATTACAGATTCTTCAAACGCTAACGGTGAAAGTTTAAACTTACCCGGGACTTTACCAAAAGGTCAAGGTTTAAAATTACAAGGTAAAAATAAAATTAATGGATCTGGATCAAAGTGTTTGTTTAAGCTAACAAGAAACGTAGTAGAAGCAAGAAAAAGAGTAGAAGTGGTTAAGAAACCTGAATAGCTTGGAAGACCCAGAAAATTTGCTGAAGCTGAAATTTCACAATTCATTGAATGCTCACTTTCAAAAAATGGGAACGTCCGAAAGAATAAAAAATTACATGATACCGTGGATAAGCATTCATATATTAAATGAAATAGGTCATATTCTTTATTTTTGGGAAGTTTTTCTTGAGATAACTTACTAAGTAAAATAAATGAAACAGAATGTGGTTTCATCAATTATGACTGTATGGAATCAGCTGGGACACATTGGACTTTTTATTTCAATGATCCCAAAGTCCTCATTTGTAGGATTTTATTATTCTTTTGGAATCCACCCTAAAAATGAAATCGTCAACTAATTATAGACTTCAAATAAGAAAATTGACTATCATTCTACTCAATTCAATAATTTTAACGATGTGAATCGTGGTTATTTGTGTGTTGATTACACAAAAAGTGGATTTAGGAGAATGGATACACGGAATTATATTTAAAATTTATTTTCAAATATAAATGGAGGAAAAACTAGAAAAGATATTACCTGTTTATCGTAGAAGTTTTAGATATTATGGCAATGTTATTTATGCTTTTTTAACAACCAAAATTATATTTAGTGCCCCAAGTTTATCTCTTGCTTCTTTAAGTATTATGGCAGTTCTGACTGAAATATTTCAAAATTATCTAAGTATTTTTAACACATAAGAAAACTTCTTACTTTCTGAACTATATTCAAAATTTAAAATAGAAACCACCTTTTTCCTAAGGCTGTGCACCCGACATATTACTCATATGCTATCTAGCTAAATAGTGTGTTATTACCTAAAGGTTGTTTTTTAACAGTGGAATGTATAAAGGTTTCTGATTCAATCATGTCTGACATGTTTAAGTTCTATTATAGAAGCTTGTTATTATTTCACTATTAATTTATGAATTAAAACAGTAAAAACAATTTATCTATAATTCTATAAAGAATTAAAAAATAATTAAAGAATTAAAAAATACATGAATTGTTATTGATGTTAAAAATGGATTAAACCCCTTAGGCTATTATTCATTTTTATTTTTATTTATTTATTTATTTATTTCGATGCATTGTTTAAGTTTTTCAATATATAAATTAATAGAATATACATAAACAAAAAAGTATATAAAATAAAAAGAAAATTTTTTGCAAAGTCCCTTCTGGCTTTTATCGAGTTTTATTTATTTTTTGCGGTGGTGATATTGTATCATCCCGGGTTCTGAGATAAAGCACCCGTGGTTTTTGTTGTATCGGAAAGCTGGCTGCTTCTTTGTCCCAAATCTGGATCCCCCTGGTCCTATTGCATTGAAATCATCAACTGTGACACAAGATAACAGTGACAGTTGAATTGTTGGATCGCCACTAATAATCAGTCAATAGCATAACCAACTTGGCCATCCTCGGCCTATAAAAATATTTTATAAGACATTTTGTGTTTCATTTGACAGGCTTCTGACGTGGGTTCGGATTTCTTTCCAGAATTCTGAATGAAAGATTGTCTTGGGAAAAAATCCAGAGCTAATTAAAAGCTAAATTATTTTCAATTTAGTAATATGTTTAATGAAATTAATATAAGTGGAGAAGCTTTTGAACAAAATGAGAATAAAAAGTAAATATAATCAAACTATTATGAAAGAAGATTTAGACATTGGAATAGACTACACGATTACAGGAATTAAATGTGCCACAACTAAATAAGGAACAAACTCGTTATCATTATTGATTTTAAAGGTGAAATGGTTGATCTATTAGCGCATATGTGTTTTGATTCTAAAGTGGCTGATATTGAAAAGAAATTTAAAAAAATTAGATAAAAGCATGATTTTAAAGGTTATTGAAAAAAAAAATAAACAAAAAACAAATTATTTAAATATTAATATCTAACTATCCACTAAATATCACAATATTACATTATATCGGTAGTTTAGGAAAAATGGAGTATAGTTAAAATCTTATTTCACAAGACCTGTTTGGATATTAAGGCTCAGGATGGGAAACTGTAAAAATGTTGGAGATGTTCATTCAAAATGGGCTGAACTCAATTAATATAGGGCAAATTGACGGGCTGGTATAGGTAGGGTCTAAAACCCGTATTCACATTGTGAAAAGTGTAAAAATGAGCCCAAATTTGATTTCCAGGGACAAGTTTTCAAGTTGAATACGAAAATAGATTTAGACAATGCTCAAAATTTGCAATATTTGATGTTGAAATGATGGAAAATGGATTGACAATGATGTAACTTGATGAGGGGATCTAGGTGAGGCAGGAACCCCATTTACTATCCTGCTAACAAAATCGATCTCTAGAATACGGCAATAGATCAAAGGGATTACGAAAATTACTTTTGAATAAACCTGAAAAAAGCTTGGGTTTTTTTATTTTTGGTTTGATCTTAAGGAGGTGAAATTCGTGCTATAATGTAAAGATGTACAACAACAAAACGAATGTTTAAAATAGGGTTTTAGATCACTGCGATAGTGAACCTCCCCTGCATTTGAACTTATAAACTAAAAATAGTTTTTTTTTCGAGCTTTATGTTGATTTTGAGGAGTCGAAATTTGTATATTCGCATAAAGGTGTGCAGCAACAAAATTGATGTATGGATAGGATACTACTTAACAATGATTATTTAAATATCCTTTATTTCGATTTAAAACTAAAAACTAGGTTTACTTAGGTTGAAGTTGATTTTGAGGACGTGAAATCTGTTTTTCCGTATAAAGGAGTACATCAACAAAATTGATGTCTAGAATAGGACGATATATCACAGTAATTATGCAAATCACCTATATTTGAGAGTGGAGCTAAAACCTTCATTTATCTTTTTTTAGTTGAGGTGATCACAGTGATTATGAAAATAGCCTTTATTTGAACTTAAAACTAAAAGCTTTTTTTAGATTGAGGTTGATTTTGAGCAAGTGAAATTTGTATTTCCATAGGAAGGCTTACAACAACAAAACTGATGAATGAAAATGGGTACTGGATCACAGTGATTATGAAATAATCTTTATCTGAACTTAAAACTAAAAATTAAGTTTTATTGGGTTGAGGTTGTTTTTGAGTAGGTGAAGTCTGTGTTTCTGTATAAAGGCATACATAAACAAAATTGAAGTCTAAAATCGGGTTATAGATCATGGTGATTAGGAAAATCACCTTTATTTGAGAGTAAAACTGAAACTTTCATTTATCTTCTTAGGGTGAACAGTGAATATACAGCAAACTACACTTAAAGTTTAGACTATCAATTTAAACTGTATATTTGCGAATAAGATAAAGTGGAAGATTCAGGAAAGATTGATTTGTGGATAGAAAGGTGAAGTATTTATGAACGAAGCTATTCAATTAAGGAAGCATGAAGATGTCACAAGATTTTTTGGGGATCCTGTCTATAAGTCATTTAGGTGGAGCTTCACAAACAAGAAATTAATTGAACAGTACTCTTCATTGTTGCCAAAAGTGAAACAAAATAAGAGGCAAATATCTTCCCATTTGTCTAGAAACGAAAACTTCTGCTCTTTGCCAGTTACCTATCACACCTTTCACTCTTCTGCTCTATGCCAATTACTTTTCATAGAACGAACAAGAAAGAAGACGGTTTTCAAGGTTAGAACAAGAGAAAATAGCACACTAAGAGAAACTTGTGGAAGAGAAATGATGAATGGTGAGGAGCAGTGATGACTAGAATTCCTCCTCTTACTGCAAATCTACATGCTACTGATGTAGTTTGCAACTAATCCTGCTACTCCAATTTTTTAACGGAAATTAATATCCACAGCAAGTATAGCAGAATTCCTTCAAAGTCTGGAAAACAAAAATATGGTAAAACACAGGGCTTGAATCCGAACGAGGTGTTCGAAAATATCAAGTTTTCCAGGCTAACGATGATGAGCAACTAACGCTGAATGATCTTGTTAGTAGAATTAACAAGCTCATAGGTGATTTAGAGGATTTTGGATACATTGAGAGATACAAGAAAAGAAGGCACAAGAGAGATTCAATGAAAGAGTGGTTTTTTCAAAGTTAAACAGAAGACAGAAAGTTATACGCCAAGAGCCACAGCTCACTCCGCTCTTGAGGAGTATCACTTAAAGCCAAAAAATGTTGATATAGAACTGAAGAAAGAAGCTATTGTCCGCGATGAAGTAGCTATATTAAAACTGATACCAAACGTATTAAACAACAAATAGATTTTTATCCCAATTCTGAAAACCCTGGGGAAATAACAGACCACATCGAATACCAACCCTCATTTTCGTGGTTTTTTCTCAATACTCTGTTCGTAGGAGACGAAACAAATAGGAAAATTTCATCAATAGGTTAGTGCATGATACAAACCTTCGGCCAAAGGAAATCAGACCACCTGTTCGGACTGTATTAACTGTCCAGTTGTATCATCGGTTTAAGCAGCCACTTTCTCATTGACAATTTCAGTGCAATTCAAACAGTTCATCAAACAGTTCGTGGTAACGAACTGTAGTAAGGAGCGACCCGGCTCAATAGTAACCGGGACTCTAAAAAACAGAATTTTGATACCAATAGTTACATCAAAAGAATTGCATTTTAATGCTGATTTTCAATATATAAGTTTCATCAAGATCAGTTACACCTATCAAAAGTTAAGAGCCTGAGAACATTTGCCTCATTTTAGAAAATATGAGGAAACACCCCCTGGAAGTCATACAATCTTAACGAAAATCAAACCATCAAATTCAGTGTATCAGAGAACCTTATATAGAGGTTTCAAGCTCCTATCAACAAAAATGTGGAATTTTGTATTTTTTGCCAGAAGACAGATCGAGGATGCATGTTTTTTATTTTCAGGGATAATCGTATTGACTGAGTGGTCCTAGAATGACGCGAGAGGGCTCATTGTAACTGAGATAGCCATTTGTTTCACCATAGTCGAAAAACCTAATAACTATGTCTTTATGGACGACTTACTCCCCCGCAGTCCCCGTGGGAGGGGCTGCAAGTTACAAACCTTGACCTGTGTTTACATATAATAATGGTTTTTATTATATTATAATTATATTTTTAAAATAGTTCTTACTCTTTTAAAAATAGAGCTAAGGGAAAGAGTCAAACTTTAGCGTAAAGAGCGGGGCATTGAGGAGGAAAAGCCCCTTTCATATACGGAGTAATTTCTGTTCGTTTTAGTTTAATGTTGCTCCTTACTTTCATTTTAAAAAAATGTGTTTTTTTTATTTCATATTACGAAACGAAGATCCTGCAGCGTAACACTTTGGTTTCCAACAGAAAAAATATTGAAGGACTGGAAGGAACCTTTTGCATTCAGCATTTAGCTGGTTAACGCAGATTGCTGGTAACGTAGATTACAACGTCTGTAGCCTTAATGGTAGTGACACATCTCACGACATGTGCATAATTGTTTCGTTAAGGCCACTGTTGAAATTTTGAACATTAATTGAGGGGAAACAGTCTGTTACGACAAGACAGATAACTGAACCGAATTGAATCCTCATCAAGTATCTCAGACAGACACTAGAAAAAACTAAACTTCTGCACGATCCACAACGAGGAGCTTCGATTCTGCATCGCTTGAAAAATATTGCCAATTGCTATGAAATATGTCCAGACTTTTTCTTGCAACTTTGCCAAGCTAACAGGGATCTATGGCTGGGCTGTATGTTGATACTTAGTCGCACTCTTACACAGAGAAAACCTTCATTCTTTTCACACCCATAAGAATTATGAGTTGTGAACAGTGTTCTACATACGATATGACTCAGGTAAAGACATTCAATCAGCCACTTTACTTGATACATCTTATCATTATTGTAGCCGATTGTGGTGCAAGTCTTGTCAAAAATGTCGGTTTTTGGCAATGTGGCTTCCAAATACTCATGAGTTACGTTGGGGCTGTTAGACAGCTTTTGGAAGGCTCTGGACTTCAAGACATGTTGGAAATAATCTACAAATGGATTTGATGTTGAAATATCCAGATAAACTGGATAATTCTCGCCTCTGAGTTTTTTTCAGCAGCAACGACGATGACAAGTACTTTCCAATAGATTTCTTGTTTGTGAAGCTAGACCTGTATGACTATGGAAAATATCCCCAATAACTGCTGTGAAATCTTCACGCGTCCTTGATCCTCTAGCTTCATTCACCAAGTCTGCACCATTCTCTCCTAAGACGACCCATCCAACTCTTCCACTATCTCTTCTTTGCAAATGATATAATTTATATCGACAATTTAAAGTTTAGGAGTAGTTTGCTAGAAATTCATTGTTCAACCTAAAAAGGTAAACGAAAACTTCAAGCTTACGTTCAAATAAAGGTGATTTGGCGTCATTATAGATGCCAAATTTTTGTTGTGTATCTTTACAACCTCAAAATACCCGAGTTTCAATTTTACGTTCAAATAAAGGTGATTTTTGTTTTGTTGTTGTACGCCTTAATAAGGAAGCACAAATTTCACCTCCTTAAAATCAACCTCAACCTAACAAAACATAAGCTTTAATTTTACGTTGAAATAAAAGTGATTTTCATAATTAATGTGATATATTATTCATTCTAAACACGAATTTTACCCCCTCCAATTCAAACTCAACCTCAAAATACCTAAGTTTTATTTTGATTCAAATAAAGATGATTTTCTCAATTTCCATGATCTAGCACAATATTCTAGACATCAATTAGTTTGCTGTACACCTTTATTTGGAAACAGAAATTTCATATCCTCAAAATCAACCTAAACCTAAAAAACATACTTGTAAAACAGCTAGATGAGCAAACCTTGTATATTTTGAATTTGCGCATTTTTCTGAGTCAGGTAGACAAAGAATCGTCTACGCGGCTCAGAAAAATGCGCTGATATGTTTTGGGTTAGGCCCTTTTTTCATGCACGTCCTGGACAATTTACAGAGACATGCCCTCTCAAATATCTTTTGCATACAAGTATAGATTTTTTATTTGATTCGATATTTTCATATTCATGATGTGAAGAGCCCTTACGTACTGACAAAGATACCACCACTCCCCTCCCAAAATAGCTGTATTTTTCTTATTTTCTTTTTACTGTATTTTAAGTATCCCTCCTAAGACTTTTAATCCTTCAGATTTTCATGTATTTTATCTGGATTCAAAAAATCAATGATAATTTTCCAACAAGAGTAAAAAACATCCAATAACTCGCAATAAAGATAATAAATTTTTATCATCCGCTAATCACTGACGACGACCCGCAATTAAACCAGGAAAATATAATCCCAAATAAAGAAAACAGTGTACTTTTCTAACCTGGACTAAAAAGTTATCTTCTGAATCTGGGAAATGGAAAAAAGCAAGAGTGACACAAAAATAAAATAACCAGAGATCCCAAATAAATTTACAATTCTCTTCCAGACACAAAATGGATGAAACTGTCTCACCAATTCAGGAAAAGCATTCCATTCAGATTGATATTTAGTTAGAGGTTTGAAATCGAAATAGAATCGAAATTGGTGCTAAATCTTTCCAGGAGCTCCAAAATGGACTTGAATGTTACCCCTTTGGTCTAATCAGCTCCTACTTATATTAAAGTTTTGAGAGTATATTCTTATGCATCAAATTGTGAGAAGGAATAATAGTAGAGGAAAAAATCAACTAACTGAACATTAAAGTTACATAAATGTCGAGTTTTTTTTCACATTTTTAGTTCCAAGTCTTTTAATTCTCAGATGAAAATAATTGGAATTAAAATAAACTTTCCGATGGACTATGAGATAACACTCCGAAATAGGTTTGTCTTTTGCATTTTTCGAGTTTTGAGACCTTTTAATCTTCAAATTTAAATAAACTTCTTAATAAAACTTCTTAATATTCATTCACATTATTATAAAACTGGAGAGTTCTAAGACCTTTTTAATTAAATTTCTGACAACTAAATTTTCAAAAATCCAAGAATTTTTGGATTTTGTTTCAAAATAATTCAATTATTATTTTTGTCTTTGACTACGGAACCCTTCCTCAATTTAAGATTTGAAAATATTTTTTATCCTTCCTTCATCATAAAGTTGTATTTTCAAATTCTTGGAACTAAAATCATCAAAACCTGAAAATCTCATTATTTTCTTCAGAATTTTCCATATCTTATTTCAATGTTCGACAAGTTTCTTAACGAATTCTTAAATTTTGTTCCTTCTAGGGATATTGAGAAATTATGTTTTTAAAACTAAAGTTTCAGATTTCAACTATAACAGTGTTTTTTAACTCATGTTTCAATTTTGGCCTATAAAATACTTTTCAATAGAAGAATTTAACAAAACTTTTTGTTGTTGTTTTCTTCCAAGGACTATGAATTTTTAGATTTTCTTTTAACTAAATATTTTACATTCCAAGAATCCCAGCTTTTTTCCAAACTGAAGACTTTTTATATTGGTTTTGACAATAATATTCTTCAATTTAAAAATTTAAACAAATTTTCTTTTTCTTTTTTTTTGTCGCTTTGAAGGGTTAAAACTGAAGTGGACAAATTAAAAGGGTTTAAAATCAGCCGATGCCAGTCACACTGTGTATGTAGCCTAATCAACATATTAAGAGATTTTGTCACTGTTTTCATTGTCTAATGAAATAATTTATCCCCATTTGAACTGCTATTTATACGTCATGAAAAGGAAGTATGGTCATCAAAAATACTTATAGCTTCAAAAATACTAGGCTTCTTTAGTGCTCATATTTTTACATCTACGTCTTTTGCATATCAAAAATCAAAGGTTTATTAGATTTTGACCCCAATTAAATAAAAAAACAAGCTTTTTCAACTGAAAGTAAGGAGTGACATTAAAACTCAAAACGAACAGAAATTACCCCGTGTATGGAAGGGGCTGTTCCCTCCTCAGCGCCCTGCTCTTTATGCTAAAGTTTGACACTTTCTCTCAATTCTACTTTATGAAACAGTAAATAACTTTAGCGTAAAGAGTGGGGCGCTGAGGAGGGAACAGCCCCTTTCTTACACTTTTAAACGAACGTTTTTATTAGTAAAAAATATACGTAACTTACAAATAAACTTACGTAACAAATCTCTATATTTGTATATTTTTATTATGTACTAGCTGTTCGGATGGTGCTTCGCACCACCCCAACACCTAGTTGGTGGGGGCGCTTCACGCCCCCAAAGCCCCCCCAGCGCGCGTAAGTCATTACGTGCCATATTAGGTACGCACCATTGTAGTTGTGTCCCTGTGTCCCACCTGTGAATATATATATATATATATATATATATATATATATATATATATATATATATAATATATATATATATATATATATATATATATATATATATATATATATATATATATATATATATATGTTTTTAACTACGTAAAACTTGCGAATATACAACATTCTTCGCTGTCCCATTGTCTGTGCATATAAATAGATTGTCAGGTTTACCGACTCTTGAACATACAACATATAATTGTCCATGGGAAAAACAATCCGTATTCAGTTCTATGCCTCATTATTCTAATGATTGCCCTTTAGCTTTGTTGATGGTGATTGCTAATCGAACATTCTCTGTGTCCCCGTCGTCATTTAGATATCCCCCCTGTGCCCCCCAGCGTCCCCGTTGTAGTTGTGTCCCTATGTCCCGGTCGTCATTTATATTCCCTGTGTCCCGGTTGTCATTTGTGTCCCGGTGTCCCAGTCTGTAATTTCTCTTTGAGTGTCCCGGTTATTTATATTCCCGGTGTCTTGGTCGTCATTTGTGTCCCGGTTTCCCGGTCGTCATTTATATTCCCTGTGTCCCAGTTGTCATTTGTGTCCCGGTGTCCGGGTCTGTAGTGTCATCTTATAATGACGTCATATACAAAGCCTTATATACTTGTAATGACATCATATACAAACCCGAAAACAAACAACCATGCATACATACAACTTGTTTTTATATATATAGATATAATTTTTTTTTAGTTTTTCTCTTTTTTTAGTTTTGCAGCTTATTTAGTTTTTTAGTTTTTTTTTCTTTTTAGTTTTTTACAAATTTTTATTTTTATCCTTTTTTTTGTTTTTTTTTCTTTTTAGTTTTTTTTTAGCTTTTTCTGTTTTTTTTAGCTTTTTTTCCTTTTAGTTTTTTAGGAAACGATAGTCCTTTCAACGTCGGGAGGAATTTAGAAACGTGCATTCCATTCAGAATTTCTATCACTGATGAAGTACAGTTGTTAAAATTTATGATTCTCGTCTGAGAATGGAAGAAGGGACCCTGCTCTAGGATAAATTTGCCCTTTTACTTTGAAAGTAGGCATAAATTGATCTTGAGTTTCGATTTGGGCATCAAACGACGTCATTTGGAAACATGAGTTATATTTTCTGATGTTTAACAAAAAACGCTTAGATTCTGACGTAGTTCCAGTAAGCAAAGTCTTTAATGGCTCTGGTGGTGCAGCCAGTTGAGGAAGTTTAACTTTTCCTGAGGCACAACACATTCCCATTGTTTCACCGTTAAATTTTAAAGCCTTGCAATAGGGATAAATTTTTGACATAGTCCCAATTTGAACACATCTACTCAAGCTATAATCATCGACTGGGTTGTACCTGAATGCCAGGCGAAAATTTTCAGGCTGCTCTTGTGATTCCTCGGCACGCTTTCTTTTGGTGATTTCTCTTTGAGACGCAAGCCTGTTTTCACGCTGTTGTTTTGATTCCTCGGCACACTTTCTTTTCATACTTTCTCTATTAGCCGCAAGCCTTTTGGCATAGACTCTTTGAGCAGGTTCCTTGGCTGTTTCTTCTGCCATTGTAGGTTCTTCTGTCATTTTCAAGATCTATATTAAAAATTTCTCTTTGAAAGGCCTTCTTTGAATGACGTCATATACAAAGCCTTTGACGTCATAACAAACATGACGTCAGTCGACAAACAACTTCATGACGGCATAATGCTCAATCCTTATAATGACGTCAGTCGACAAACAAGCATGAATACGTTCAAAACACAACACAAACAACTTATTTTTATATATATATATATATATATATATATATATATATATATATATATATATATATATATATATATATATATATAGATAGATAGATACTGTCTGTTGGGGTGGTGCTTCGCGCCACCCCAACACCTAGTTGGTGGGGGCGCTTCGCGCCCCCAAGCCCCCCCATCGCGCGTAAGTCGTTACGCTCCGTATTAGTTACGCACCATTGTAGTTGTGTCCCTGTGTCCCACCTGTGAATATATATATATATATATATATACTAGCTGTTGGGGTGGCGCTTCGCGCCACCCAAACACCTAGTTCATGGGGCGCTTCGCGCCCCCCCGCGCGCGTAAGTCGTTACGCGCCATATTAGTTACGCGCCATTGTAGTTGTGTCCCTGTGTCCCACCTGTGAATAGAGACAGATATAAATATATGTTTTTAACTACGTGAAACATGCGAATATACAACATTCTTCGCTGTCCCATTGTCTGTGCATGTAAATAGATTGTCAGGTTTACTGACTCTTGAACATGCAACACATAATTTTCAATGGGAAAAACAATCCGTATTCAGATCTATACCTCATTATTCTAATGATGTGTCCCTGTGTCCCGGTCGTCATTTATATTCCCTGTGTCCCGGTCGTCATTTGTGTCCCGGTGTCCCAGTTTGTAATTTCTCTTTGAGTGTCCCGGTCGTCATTTATATTCCCTGTGTCCCGGTGTCCCGGTCGTCATTTGTGTCCCGGTGTCCCGGTCTGTAATTTCTATTCGAACAATCCCTGTGTCCCGGTCGTCATTTATATATCCCGCCTGTGCCCCCGGCGTCCCCGTTGTAGTTGTGTCCCTGTGTCCCGGTCGTCATTTATATTCCTAATTTCATGACGTCAGTCGACACAGATATATATATATATATATATATATATATATATATATATATATATATACTAGCTGTTGGGGTGGCGCTTCGCGCCACACACATATATATATATATATATATATATATATATATATATATATATATATATATATATATATATATATATATATATATATATATATATATATATATCTATATATATAAAAATAAGTTGTCTGTCTGTGGATGTGTGGATGGATGTGTCAGGTGACGTCACCTGAAAAAACTGGATCAGGTGACGTCAAAACTGAAAAAACTAAAAAAGGCAAAAACTACAAAAAAAACTAAAAACTAATAAAAAAAATAAAAAAGCTAAAAAACTAAAAAAACTAAAAAAAGGCAAAAACTACAAAAAAAAACTAAAAACTAATAAAAAAGCTAAAAAACTAAAAAAACTAAAAAAGGCAAAAACTACAAAAAAAACTAAAAACTAATAAAAAAAAATAAAAAAGCTAAAAAACTAAAAAAAACTAAAAAAACTAAAAAAAAGGTAAAAAACGAAAAAAACTAAAAACTAAAAAAAACTAAAAAAAAGGGAAAAAACTGAAAAATAAGCTAAAATAAAGGTAAAAACCAATAAAAAACTAAAAAAAAAACTGAAAAAACTAAAAAAAGGCAAAAACTACAAAAAAAAACTAAAAACTAATAAAAAAAGTAAAAAAGCTAAAAAACTAAAAAAACTAAAAAAACTAAAAAAAGGTAAAAAACTAAAAAAAATAAAAAATAAAAAAAAACTAAAAAAAAGGAAA
The DNA here is from genome assembly GCF_032884065.1 of Artemia franciscana. Classification (NCBI taxonomy): domain Eukaryota; kingdom Metazoa; phylum Arthropoda; class Branchiopoda; order Anostraca; family Artemiidae; genus Artemia; species Artemia franciscana. The sequence goes on along the minus strand of NC_088870.1, from coordinate 9,792,974 downwards.
AAACTGAAAAATAAGCTAAAATAAAGGTAAAAACCAATAAAAAACTAAAAAGAAAAAAAGGAAAAAACTAAAAAAAATTTTCATCTAAAAAACTAAAAAAAACTAAAAAAGGTAAAAACTAAAAGAACTAAAAAAGAAAAAAATAAATGACGAAACTCAAAGAGAAAGCGACCAGGACAAAAGGAATGTTCGATTAGCAATCAACAAAGCACCGGGAAGCACCGGGACACAGGGAGTATGAATGACGACCAGGACATAAGTAAAAAAAAAAATTAACAAAACTAAAAAGAAGTTAAAAACTACAAAAAAACTAAAAAGAAAAAAAAACTAAAAACTAATAAAAAAACTAAAAATCTAAAAATCTAAATAAACTAAAAAAGAAAAAAAAAGGAAAAAAATAAAGGAGAAAAACCAACGGGGACACCGGGGGAAACAGGGGGATATAAATGACGACCGGGACAAAAAAACTAAAAAGAAAAAAAAACTAAAAACTAATAAAAAAACTAAAAAATCTAAAAATCTAAATAAGCTAAAAAAGAAAAAAAAAGGAAAAAAATAAAGGAGAAAAACAAAACTAAAAAACGAATGTATATACAGACCGGGACACCGGGATACAAATGACGACCGGGACACAGGGAATATAAATGACGACCGGGACACAGGGACACAACTACAACGGGGACACCGGGGGAAACAGGGGGATGTAAATGACGACCGGGACACCGGGACAGGGAATGGTCGATTAGCAATCACCATCAACAAAGCTCAAGGGCAATCATTAGAATCATGAGGTATAGATCTGAATACAGATTGTTTTCCCATGGACCATTATATGTTGCATGTTCAAGAGTCGGTAAACCTGACAATCTATTTATATGCAAAGACAATGGGACAGCAAAGAATGTTGTATATTCGCAAGTTTTACGTAGTTAAAACCATATATATATATATATATATATATATATATATATATATATATATATATATATATATATATATATATATATATATATATATATATATATATATCTATATTCACAGGTGGGACATAGGGACACAACTACAATGGCGCGTAACTATTATGGCGCGTAACGACTTACGCGCGCGGGGGGGCTTGGGGGGGCGCGAAGCGCCCCCACCAACTAGGTGTTGGGGTGGTGCGAAGCGCCACCCCAACAGCTAGTATATATATATATATATATATATATATATATGTTTTTAACTACGTAAAACTTGCGAATATACAACATTCTTTGCTGTCCCATTGTCTGTGCATATAAATAGATTGTCAGGTTTACCGACTCTTGAACATGCAACATATAATGGTCAATGGGAAAACAATCCGTATTCAGATCTATACCTCATGATTCTAATGATTGCCCTTGAGCTTTGTTGATGGTGATTGCTAATCGACCATTCCCTGAGTCGCCATCGTCATTTATATATCCCCCTGTGCACCCCGGCGTCCCCTTTGTAGTTATGTCCCTGTGTCCCGGTCGTCAGAAGAAAAAAGCATTCAGCTGCATCCAAGAAGAACTAGAAGTGACTAGGAAGATATTACTTGCTTGTGGTAGCGCTCCCACCATGTCTTTGTCAGTATTGCGTAGATTGATGCCCCATGAACTTCTTCCGGTATCACCAGCTCTGTTTGAAAGAACAGGCACTGGTTCTGGCAATTGGTTACGAACGGGTTCCAAAGCTGCACTTATAGATTCAATACGAATGCTTAGTGTAATCGATTCTTGGCCTATGAACGTCACTCTAAGACCTGAGGCAAAGCTGGCAGTCTTGCTAGACTTTATGGCATTCATTAGAACCCAAATTCCGTCGAAAACCGAAACCTTGGAGAATTTTGCATGTAGAATGTTGCGAAACATAACAAAAGAACTGACAGATTTGACTGAACTGCATGTCATATCAGACAGATACGATGACCTGCATTTGATAAAGGACCCAGAGGGTTTTCCTATTCTCCTAAAAAAAAAACAGCAGCGGCTGTCATAGTAGAAGGGGCGAGGGCACTATCAGAACATTTGTTATCTTTCGATATGTGACCTTGGAAAACTGGGAGCTTATGCTGACGAAGTCATCGACGAAGGCGAAAATTGCTGAGGCTATGTTTGAAATTTTGAAAGATCAGACAAAAAGCACGCCCTTTCCGCTGGTGCTTGCTGGTGGGTTTAGTGATAGACGTGAAGTCTATGTAAAATATCTACCATTTGATGTTTGCTCTGAACTTATTGAGAGCCTAGCGAGCACCCATGAGGAAGCTGACACAAGGCTGGTACTACATGTGGCTCATTATTTTCGCAGGCGTTATCAGCAGGTGATAGTGAAAGCCAACGACACAGATATTTTGGCCATGCTTATTCACCATTTCAAGATTATGACTTCTAAATGTACTGCATCCAATCCTAAGCTGTACCTCAAGTTTAGAGATAAGACATTCCCGATCCACCAAGTAGTGAAAAAGATCCCGGTCGCCGTCACAAACACTATCACCTTTCTTCACTGTTCTACCGGATGTGATACTGTGAGCTTCTTCTATTCAAAAGGCCAAAAGACTTTCTTTACTACGGCTCTAAAGCTGGTGTCCTGGACGAGCTGGAAAAGTTAACAGCGAAGGTGATTAGTGCGTCCTAGTGTTTAACAGAGTTTCTGGATGACCTAGCAAACATTTATAGAAAAATTATCATTGTTGCCTACGGCAAGCGATATGAAAAGTTTTCCAGTTTAAATGATCTGCGAGTTCACTTATTTCACAAGAAAAGCAGTCTGAAGTGCCTTCCACCAACAGAAAACATTTTTAAATACCATGTAAAAAGAGCTGCCTTTCAGTGGTCTTTGATGCTGCAAGCCTCAGAAGCGCGGCCATATATTCACAACCCATTGCACTTCGGGTGGACATATAGCCATGCAGATGGGGTCGTTCCAATAACTACAACACTTCTGCAGTGGCCTTCGACAGTCAAAGGTGTGCCCAAATCATTCTCTTGCAAAAATGGATGTGCAGAACGTTGCCCTTGTTCTTTTGATGGGAAGTGTGATGTAATTTGCTCATGTGGCGGCAGCTGCTCAATAGATTCGGATGAAGAATAAAGAAAGGGGAGTTTCTCATGCATGTCTTTCCTGCTTTACCATTTCCTATCTTTTTTCCTATGTTTAAATGGAAATCGTGACTTGTCTGAAATTTAATATCCATTAATCAACTAATCGCTAAGATAATCGACGCTTGTTCAGCCTGTCATTTTTAATGTGACTAATCCGAGTATAATGTAGCTTCACATAAAGTTTTCAGTTGGATAGTAGCCTACTTTTACCAAAAATCTTCGACCCCCTTTATGAAACTTCTTCTTAATCCTTCTATCTTTTAATAATCTTTTTTGCGATGCTTGTTGAGAACTTTCTTGATTTCTAATCAAACGTTTGTCTTTAAGGACGTTAATGCTGCAAGACACAAAAGTACAGTCATTTATTCAAGCATTATTTGTGAATCGTTATTACTAGAATAGTGTTTGATTTTATATATTTAAGCAATATATTGGATATGTATCTGTCCTTAACCAGTAAACGTGTCCGATTTGAAGTCTTTTTTTTTGGAGGGGGGAGGGGGTGAATCGTTTCGTTGTGAGGATGTTCGATTTTGGCTAGATTTAAATTTTCAAACGACTGAAAATGATAACAACACTTGTTAATGAAGGGAAAGTATTCAATTGTATTAGGCATCAATTCTGCCTTAAGCACCCAATTCCGATCGCTGTTCCCGGCATATTCGTAATCAGCGGGTTCGATTTGATGGGAAATCCACTTTCAACCTAGTGTACCTTTTCGGTGAGGGGGGTGTCACATTTTCCGGACCTGGTGCCTGGACTATACTACGAGTACAGCTGTTACTACTGCTAATAATTGGCTTCATTAAAAGGACGTTTATTTTAGTAAAGAAACTTCAAATCAATGTTACAGCACCTAAGCCTTTGAATATAGTAAATTGGAGCCGGTTTAAAAGCAATAACGGGATCCAAAATCATGCTCAATGGGAAGGGAGAGGAATTTAATCCTCTTAAGAAGCAACAACCATGAAAAAAAAAACTTTCTCCTAGAGGTAGAGTCTGAGGTAAGTAAAAAGTAGGGTTAGATTTTCACCACTGCTAAAAAAGTGTGACTTATTTTAAAATAAAAATGCACCAAGCTCTATGAATGTAACGAATATGGGCTCCGGGTTGGCAAAAAATGCGAGTAAATTGGCCCACGTGCAATAATCCAATTACCAGGGGTAATAAGTCAAGCCGACAACGGCACAGATAAATGTCTGGCTTTTCGTTGAAAAGAATTTCTTATCATCTTTGAACATTTTCAAAAAACCAATTTTACTTAAGAAAGTTCCAAAAAAATTTCACAATTGTCTGACACACACAAGAAAACCCCTCCCTTGACATAAAGTTGATTTTATTCTTTCAACTCTATTATTTCTTTCAAATATTATTCCGAGAGTTAAACCTTTCTTTTAAGTCTATTAAATTAAAAAAAAAAAGTTTTTGTAACGGAAAGTAAGGAGCGACATTAAAACTTAAAACGAACAGAAATTACTCCGTATATGAAAGGGGCTTTTCCTCCTCAACGCCTCGCTCTTCACGCTAAAGTTTGACCCTTTCTCTTAACTCTACTTTTTAAAACAGTAAGAAACTTTAGCGTAAAGAGCGGGGCGTAAATTTTAATGTCGCTCCTTACTTTCCGTTACAAAAACTTGTTTTTTTTATTTAATTTCTGGACGTTTTTCAATTAATGCAAGTTTTTATCTTGGCTCTCCACACATAAATAAATAAAACGAAATTTGTATATTAATTAATTGAAATTAATCGGAAGATTTTGAGAAAAAGAAGCGAAGGAGGAGGCCTAGTTGCCCTCCAAGTTTTTGATTACTTAAAAAAGCAACTAGAACTTTTAATTTTTTACAAACGTTTTCATTGGTAAAAAATATAGGTAACTTGCGAATTAACTTATGTAACGAACTTCTATATTCATATGTTTATATTGCGTATTTGAGGGGGTTTAACCCTCGTTGATACCTCGCTCTTTACACGAAAGCTTAGATTGTGTCCGAATTCCTTAAGAATGACCTCTGAATCACAAAGGCCGTAGAATAAATAGTTGAAATTACTATAAAATAATTTAGCGTAAAGAGTGAGGTATAACGAGGAGGTAAACCCCTCATATGCGTAATGATTTTTTTTCGTTTCAAGTTTTCAACTTGCAGCCCCTCCCACGGGGACTGCGGGGGAGTAAGTCGTCCCTAAGGACATAGTTATTAGGTTTTTCGACTATGGTGAATATAATGGCTATCTCAGAATTTTGATCTGGTGACTTTAGGGAAAAATGAGCGTGGGAGGGGGCCTAGGCGCCCTCTAATTTTTTTGGTCACAAAAAAAGTCACTAGAACTTTTAATTTCCGTTAGAATGAGCCATTAGGACCACTCAGTCGATACGATCACCCCTGGGAAAAAAAAAAAAAAAAAAAAAAAACAAACAAATAAACACGCATCCGTGATCTGTCTTCTGGCAAAAAATGCGAAATTCCACATTTTTGTAGATAAGAGCTTGAAACCTCTACAATAAGGTTTTCTGATAGGCTGAATCTGATGGTGTAATTTTTGTTAGAATTGTATGACTCTTAGGGGATGTTTCCTCCTATTTTCTAAAATGAGGCAAATTTTCTCAGGCTCGTAACTTTTGATGGATATAACTGATCTTGATGAAAGTTGTACATTTAAAATCAGCATTCAAATTCGATTCTTTTGATGTAACTATTGGTATCAAAATTTTATCAATTGGTATCAAATACCGGACATAATCTTATAAAATATGTCATTTTTTTTAAATTTAATTTATAATTCAACTAAATCCTAGGAATAATTTTATTCTACCCTTTAATTATTAGTGATGGCAAAATTAGCTCCCCGTCTATTTTGACAGTATTTTTCTATTTATCATCAAACAGTTTGTGTTCCAAACAGTAATTTCTGTTCGTTTTAAGTTTTAATGACGCTCCTTACTTTCAGTTAAAAAAAACTAGTTTTTTTATTTAATCATAGATTTTACCCACATTTTCACGGGTATAGAAGTTTAAAGTTTCGTTAGACTTAGGCATCACAAGCCTCAAGAGGAATTTTTTAGGGGTAATGGGTCTTATACTTTCAGAACTTTAAATTTAAAGAAAAGCAGATTGAGACGAAGAATTTGCTTTATAAGCAGGTAATCTACCTCGTACATGGGATAATCTATGGTCATTTTAAACTAAAATTCTGCTCTTTATTTCCATTCGAAAAATTGGGTTACTTAGTTATTGGTAAAGGTAGTGGTTGCAGGGAAAATTTAAGAAACATGAAGTCTTAAGGTTTGGAATGTTTTCTTTTCGTAGTTGACAGAAAATTTGTTAAAACTAGGAGACTAAATCTTTAAACTGCCGTTATAATATTAGATGCCAAAGCAACGGCAGTAGTAATTTGGGTAAATTACACCGACTACGCTCAAGAAGTAAAGTTAAATAATTCTTTATGAAATATACCAAAATCTGATGAAATATAATGCTTTACTAGCAAAATTATAGAAGCAACAACAGAGATTTATGGAAAGTATGCCGCCCACGATGCATTATATTAAATATATAACTTAAACAACTCTATATTAAATATTTAGTGAAAATATACCTGCATAGTAGTTTACCTCACACAGACTACGTATACAACTACCTGCTGATTTCTGTAATTTAGTGACGTCCAAAAATGAATTGACTGAAAAAGTATTTCCGAATATTCTAAAAAATTATAAAAATAATAAATGGCTAAGTGAAAGAGCGATTCTCGCACCCAAAAATATAGACGTCCACGAAATCAACAATATTGTTTTGACCAAGATTCGAGACCAGGCAGTCCTTTACAAGTCAGTCGACACAGTTTTGGAACCAAATGAAGCGGTTAATTATCCATCTGAATTTTTAAATTTCATAGATCTTTCAGGGTTTCCACCACACGTGCTACAACTAAAAATAGGCGTACCAATAATACTTTTAAGAAATATAAACCCACCAAAGCTTTGCAATGGCACTCGACTTGCCGTAAAAAAAAAACAATGGAAAACCTAATAGAGGCCACAATCTTGACAGGGCCTTTTGAGGGTGAGGCTGTTCTTATTCCTTGCATTCCCATGATTCCAACGGATCTGCCTTTTCAATTTAAAAGATTGCAATTCCCAATTCGATTAGCATTTGCAATCACCATTAACAAAGCTCAAGGTCAATCATTAGAAAAATATGGTATAGATCTTAATACTGATTGTTTTTCCCATGGACAATTGTACGTTGCATGTTCGAGGGTCGGTAAACCTGATAATCTATTTATATGTAGCGACAATTGGACAGCGAAGAATGTTGTATATTCGCAAGTTTTACGCAGTTAATTTGTATTGTATCTATCTATCTATCTATCTATATAAAAACGAGTTGTGTGTATGCATGTTTGTTTGTTTATGAAAAGAGCGTTTGCATATGATGTCATTATTAGTACATACGGCTTTGTATATGCAGAGACAATGGGAAAGCCAAGAATGTTGTATATTCGCAATTTTTACGTAGTTTAACTCCTGCAGACGAAATGAATGCTTGCCTAAAAAATTCTAATTTATGGGCACACGTAAAAATATTAAAATTAACTACAAATATGCGTGTCCGATTGCAAAACGATGACTCTGGTCAAACAGTAGACTCAATTTCAGGACGTATACAACTACCTGCTGATTTCTGTAATTTAGTGACGTCCAAAAATGAATTGATTGAAAAAGTATTTCCCAATATTCTAAAAAATTATAAAAATAATAAATGGCTAAGTGAAAGAGCGATTCTCGCACCCAAAAATATAGACGTCCACGAAATCAACAATATTGTTTTGACCAAGATTCGAGACCAGGCAGTCCTTTACAAGTCAGTCGACACAGTTTTGGAACCAAATGAAGCGGTTAATTATCCATCTGAATTTTTAAATTCCATAGATCCTTCAGGGTTTCTACCACACGTGCCACAACTAAAAATAAGCATACCAATAATACTTTTAAGAAATATCAACCCACCAAAGCTTTGCAATGGCACGCGACTTGCCGTAAAAAAAAACAATGGAAAACCTAATAGAGGCCACAATCTTGACAGGGCCTTATGAGGGTGAGGCTGTTCTTATTCCTCGCATTCCCATGATTCCAACGGATCTACTTTTTCAATTTAAAAGATTGCAATTCCCAATTTAATTAGTATTTGCAATCACCATTAACAAAGCTCAAGGTGAATCATGAGAAAAATGTGGTATAGATCTTAATACTGATTGTTTTTCCCATGGACAATTGTACGTTGCATGTTCGAGGGCCGGTAAACCTGACAATCTATTTATATGCAGCGACAATTGGACAGCGAAGAATGTTGTATATTCGCAAGCAAGTAGCTCAGTTATAAAACTACCTGTGTTGGCGCAGTGGGTTTGAACTTAGCGTGGTAATACGGGACCCAGATATCGAACCATGCTGTAGGAATGCACTACAGGGCCGACGCAGGGACCTTAGTAGTCAAGAAGCGTCGTTAATCCGAAACAAATACAGTAGCTCAGCTGGTAAAGCGTTATGTTCCAGGTTCTAGGTCCGAGAGTTTCCAGGTTCGAACCTTGGCTTTAGCATTAATACAAAAGAAGAAGAAAAACTAAAAAAGATAAAAACTACAAAAAAACTAAGAAGAAAATACTAAAAAAAACTAAAAAAGGGTAAAAAGCTAAAAACTAAAAAAGTAAAAAAAAACTAAAAAAGGTAAAAACTACAAAAAAAACTAAAAAGAAAAAAAAATAAAAAAAAATAAAATAAAAAGAAACTAAAAAAGGTAAATGTATTCAAGCCGAAGTAGCTGAGTTGGTAAAGCGTTATGTTCCAGGTTCTAGGTCCGAGAGGTTCCAGGTTCGAACCTTGGCTTTAGCATTAATACAAAAGATGCATTAATACAATGCATTAATAGCAATCAAAAACAATGCATATATTAGCATTAATACAAAAGAAGAAAAAAAACTGAAAAAGAAAAAAACTAAAAAACAGGTAAAAACTACTAAATAACTGTAAAAGCTAAAAAACTAAAAAAAAACTAAAAAAAGGTAAAAAACTAAAAACTAAAAAAGAAAAAAACAATAAAAAAAGAATAAAAACAGCAAAAAAACTAAAAAGAAAAAAAAAATTAAAAACTAATAAAAAAACTAAAAACTGAAAAAGAAAAAAAACTAAAAAAAGGAAAAAAACTTAAAAATAAAGGAGAAAAAGCGAACAAAAAAAAATAGAGGTAGAAACTACAAAAAAAAAACTAAGAAGAAAAAAGAAAAAAAACTAAAAAGCTAAAAAATAGGTAAAAACCAAAAAATAACTAAAAAGAAAAAAGGAAAAAAACAAAAAATTTATTTCATCATATACCAATTCAAAAACGAATGTATATACAGACCGGGACACAGGAAATGTAAATGACGACTGGGACACTCAAAGAGAAATTACAGACTGGGACACCGGGACACAAATGACGACTGGGACGTGTGTGTCGACTGACGTCATGTTTGTCGACTATGAATGACGACTGGGACACAGGGACACAACTACAACGGGGACGCTGGGGGCACAGGGGGATATACAAATGACGATGGGGACATAGGGAATCATCACCATCAACAAAGCTCAAGGGCAATCATTAGAATAATGAGGTATAGATCTGAATACGGATTGTTTTTCCCATGGACAATTACATGTTGCATGTTCAAGAGTCGGTAAGCCTGACAATCCATTTATATGTACAGACAATGGGACAGCGAAGAATGTTTTATATTTGCAAGTTTTACGTAGTTAAAAACATAAATAAATGTATCTATCTATATTCACAGGTGGGACACAGGGACAAAACTACAATGGCGCGTAACTAATATGGTGCGTAACGACTTACGTGCGCGGGGAGGGCTGTATTCTGAACAGCTAGTTCAGAATAAATAGATCAAGAGGATTCGATACCAACGTCATTTTGTAGGGGTCTCAATGTGGGCTGACTGCCTCAAAGGCAAAGGGCCAAAATAGCAAATTTTCCCAGGGGACAGCATATCCCTGAAACCAATTGAAAATTTCTGATTTGATTATGATGTTCGAATGAAAAGACATGTGAATTATGTTGGCAAAGTTTTTAATCAAGAAAGGCTGTACCAAATAAAATTCAAAGGGCTGTCAAATTGACATTTTTTGGGTGTGATTTTTGGAATTTTCGTAGCAGGTATACTAGAATACTCTTAGGGAGAATCCTTTCCAAATAAAAAGGAAATTCTGCTCCGTTAGAATAAGTTCCCCTAGAGCTAAATATATCTATCTCCGGCACGAAACAAGAAAAGTTATAAGGTTTTTTTAAGATGACAGGGAAAGTAGATTTCAACTTTTATTATTTTTTACGTTTATTTGGATCGCTTATCCAGGCCCTAGAAGTTATGACAAGACCGCCCAATCAAGTCTAAATAATTTGGCGGCACAAACTAAAAAGTTTATAGTGGACAAAATAGGCTAACTTCTTATGGTATTAAATCTCCTTAAAATCGCATTTTGAGCCACATTTTTAAGTTCAAACCTAAATTGTGCCGCGACAAAAGTCAGTTTCCGCTAACTTTATTCCAGAATTCTTTTTTTACACCACCACTTTCTAAAAGGCTTAAGCTCGTGGCAACATGAAATGGAAAATTTGATTCTAATTATCGTAGACATAAATGCCACATTTAAAAGCCTTACCCTAATAGTAGGCTACTATTGCCTCCATGAATGTTACGGTCACCCCCTACAGTTTAAATCTTATCCCGTATAGTTGTAATGTTTTCCATGGTCATCTCTATTAATATCCATGATAACTACTGTAGTCATCCATATCTGTAGGGATTGCAGGTACTAAGGCACCAGTGGTTTCAAAAACATTGGTTCAATCGGTATATTGATTATCAGGTAAGTGGTTTAGGCTCTTAGAGCTCAACAAGCTAGGTATTCCTTCAAATCCCGATCTGAACAATTTTTCAAGTTTCCAGAAGAAGTTTTTGAAGAAATTTTTTCTAAACTTCTTCATTGTGCCGCTGCAGGTGCATTTTACGTCATAGGGAATGTTTTCTAAGAGACACGGGTATATGTTGCGTCATAGAGAAATGTGTTCTAAACGAAATTGTATTTTAAAATGAAAAAAAAATGTATTCTAGACTGCCAAATCCAGATTTTTAAGATTTTTATGATTAAAAAACCTAAGATTGCAGGGAAAAACCTACGAGACCCCGCTAAATCAGGATTTCTTTGATTGTTGCCTTATAATTTCTTTGATTCTTTACAACAACGAGGGCCTGCAAAATCAGGATTTCCTTGGTTGTTCCTACGAGATCCTCACAAATCAGACTTTCTTTGGTTGTTACATAATAGTTCCTTTGATTAAAAAAAAAACAATGAAGGCCTGCTAAATCAGTTTTTCTTTGGTTCTTACGTCATGGGGTTTGGGTATTATCTAATAGAGAACTTAAAAAAAACCTTCAGGGGTCTCACAAAATCAAGATATCATTAGTTGTTAGGATTGAAAACCTACCAGGCTAAGAAAATAACTACGAGACCCTGCCAAATTAAGATTTCTAAGATGGTTATGATTAAAAATCTATGAGGGCTTGGAAAAACCATTCAGCCCCTGTCAGTAAGGGACCTACAAAATACTGGGCCCTAGAAACCAAAACCAATAAGCTCCCTAGCATCCAAGTCCATCAGGTCTCCTAATCTAGCCAGAGGGGATCCTAGCATCTAATGTAACAGAGGCCCCTAGCCTTGTCACTAAGGGCCTTAGCAACAAATTCCTATGGGGTCCTAGCACACAATTTCATTGGGCACCTAACTTAACCACCGGGGGATTCTAGCATCCAATTCCGTCGGGGGCTCTAGCATCTAAATCCATCGAAGGCCCTAGCAAGCGATTCCAGCAGGGTTCCCTAGCAACCAGTCCCAAGGGACTCCTAGTATCCAATATCAATGGGGGTACTATAATCTAATTTCAACGTGGTACCCTAGCATCCAATTTCACAGGGCTGCAAACCCAGCCTAACAACCAAGGCCCCTAACATTTATTTCAATCAAGGCCTTAGTATCCAATTTCACCGGCTCCTTAGCCTAACCACTAGGGCCCTAGCTTACAGTTCCATGGGGGACCTACCATCAAATTTCATCAGGGGGCCATAGCAACCAATTTCACCGACAAGACGTTTTTCAAGAAGTTTAGGATTTATTTGATTCTTATGAAATAGGGGAATTTTTTCTTAGGTTGAGGATGACACATTCTAACGTGACTTGTTTCTTTAGGCTCCCTGGAAAATCCCGCATGTTACAGTGGAGGATGGATACGTAGCATGTTACGTAATGACGGTTCACACATACGTGGTACATAATATTTTAAGACATTTGTTCTTTCATTGCTTTTTCATAGGGAATCTTTTCTATGCCAAAGATTTCTTGTCAACATTAGGATTCATAAGGTGCTTCCCCTTAATGGAACTGTGCCTTGGACAGTTTAACCAACAAGCAATTCTATTATTATTTCGGGAAATACTTTCTGGCCGAAACGTTTCAAAAAATCTGTGCTTTAAGTGTTTTCTAACCATTATTTTTTAACCATGTATCTATTGAACAAAGCTACTGATTTTTACTATATCGGATGCACCTGCAAGTTATATTACTTTTGTGTTCTAACATGACCCAGACAGGTTAAGTTAACTAGCAAATATTGTATAGCTTTGACTTTAGATATTTCATTACGTATATGATTACGTATTGAAGTTTAATTTGAAAGCATGAAAAAATTTATTTGAAGGACGCACACTCTTGTATATACAAATTTTATTAATAAAAACAAATTTAAAAAGCATTATTAAAACGCAAAACAAGCACTAAAAACTAAACAATGGAAAAAAATCACAACATGAAAAAAAATTTACATGGGATAAAATAGAAGCAAAACGAACCATGGAATGAAGATATAAGGGGTCCTAGAATTGAATTCCAAAAAGGGGGAGGGGATGATATCAGAGGTAGCTTTAATCCCTATTAAGAGCTATTTCTGAAAGCTTTGAATTAAAATGCCTCGTTTCTTAGAGTCAAAACTATGCATGTTCACGCCAGCGTGCCAATATGTGGCTTGCCCATCCCCTCAAACAAGTAATTCTGGAGGAGGGGGTGTGTATTATTAGAGATAAATTTATTCTTTATTAATAGCTCTCTGTGAAAGCTTTTGATGAAAATACCATATTTTTTTTAGCCGGGACTCGGCAAATTCACAAAACTGTGACAATATTTGGCTAGCCAACAGTAAAAAGCATTTTCAGAGGAACAGAGTTGCTATTAGAGACAAATTTGAACAATATTAATAGGTATTTCTTAGAGGTTCTATTGAAAATTCCTTATTCCTTTTCACTGAGTGCTACATTTCAGTCCCCCAACCCACCACTGAAAAATTATTTTAAAACTACGCACCTTAACTTTAAGCTGTAGATTAAGCTTGTCCAAGCAATTCCCAGCCTGTGACACTAAATGGCTAACACATGGCACCTTCTTGTAGGCATTGTGCATATCGCATTTTCGAGCATTTTCATGCAAAGATAATTATTTACTTTAGAATAAATCGTTTAAACTTATTTAAAACAAACCACTACCTTTTTTTCTGAGAACTCCTAGCAATTTAGACCAGCGTGGAACACTCTATCACCCCCATGTATCACATTCTCTTGGGGCAAATTATAATACATAAGTGGTTTTCAACCTTTTTCTCTCAACAATAAATTTAGAAACTAAAAAAGCGACCATTTTTTTTATTTGAACAGCAGAAATTTCCACAACAATATTAGATTGCAATGTTCATGGTAATTTCTAGCCTGTTACATTGAATGACTGACAAGCGGCTCTAGCAGGCATTATGACATATATGGTATTTGTTAGGCATTTTCCTGCAAAAACATTAGTTTACACTAGAAGTGACCATTCAAACAAAGAAAAATCCCATTACTGTTTCTTCTGATTACTCCTGGCAATTGAGGCAAATGTGGCACAGTGTACCGTCCCTAATGACGCCTTCAGGGTGTATATTATCACACCTAAGGGGATCTCAAAAATAATTTTTTAAACAAAAAATAACCATTGTTCGAATTTGAACTGTGAAAACTTGCCATTTCATTTATACTTTGCGATGTTCCATGGTCATTCCCAGTCTGTGTTACTCAATGGCTGAAACAAGACACCCTCTAGTAGGCATTATCACAAATATGACATCCTTTTGGCCTTTGCATTCAAGAATATTCGTTTACACTAGATTGTTTAGAATTAATTAAAATGCCATTAGTGTTTCTTCTGATCACTCCCAGCAATTAGGACCAGCGTAGCACAATGTATCAGCCCCGATAACACTCTCTGAGGGTGCATTATCACGCCTAAGGGTTTTTCAACCTTTATCTTTCAGAAAAAAATTTATAAACTACAAATTATCAGTTTTTTTCGAAAGCGGAACTTTCCATTTTATTGTTAGATTTTGATATTTCATGGCAATTCCATGTGACACTAAAAAGCTGACACATGGTAGAATCCAAAATATTTTCTTGAATAAGTGTTTTCCTCATTACCAAAAAATGTAAAAATCAATACCGAACTATAGAGATCAAGACCAAGCCATAGAGATCCAGGCAAAGTGAAATCCAGTGCCAGCCAAGTTAACCTAGCCTAAATTAACCTAACTTAAAAGAGGTTAACTCAACGTAACCCAACCTATCCAGTTGTTCAGTCATCTATAATTATAGTGGAATATTTGGTAACAGTTGGGCAATATACACCCATGTGTCTATGGCTTCGACCAAGAGGTACCAAAAACCAAGAGGTAGCTGAATCTTGGCTACAAGTATTTGGGGTTAGGTTGGATGGACCAATATTTACTTGTCAGGATGACAAATGTCACATGATTTTTTTTGTTCCAAATAACCCTAATAATCTAACACTAACAGGTTTTGAAGGTCAAAGACACGTGGCTTGATATATTTTACATTCAAATGCTTCAGTATTGAAAATAAATTCAGGATATCAATATAGACTTTTTTTCAGCAATTATTATAATGATCGTTGTGTTTGACTCAGGATATATCGGATGGAAACACTCCTCGTGTGGTTTTATTTTTGAAGCGGCATTTCTTTTTTTAGGTTAACAATGTTGTGAAGTTTATAGCTAAAAATGGAATCTCAAATACACTATGTTTAAGCACAGTAAAAAAACGATGGTGAGCAATATTAAATTCAATAAACCAAAACGGCTATAATGATAAAATTGGAACACCCTGCAATTAAAATGGTTCTGAAACGAACAAAGTACAAGAGGAAATTCAAGAAATATGCAGTTGCTTGGTGTACAGGCTGTGTATGTTAAGGGATATGCCCCAATGAATAAACTCTTAATAGTGGAATTTGATAAACACATTCCTTCATTCAATTTAGAAGACTTCATTTGGGAGAAATATTTACTTTCAATTCATGACCCCGAGGATAAAGTTCGTTATTTCGCTCAATGGATGCCTGAGAAAATACTTGATAAAAGAAAAATGTATCATATTTCCGAAATCCCAACTTTTGCTCCTTTTAACAAAAAAAAACTGAAATAGAGGCAAAGGTTTAAATGAATCTAACCTTGACTATTGGACAAAATTATTCAAGAGCCCTTTTGAGGGCTAAGAATGTTTAACACTGGCATCAACATTTTGTTCATCGAAAAGATTTAGAGATGAGTTGACTGAAGGATGCAATTCCTCACCTGGTATATATGACATTTCAAGGAAAAGAATTCGTCTGGATTTCTAGGATCTGGTCATGATTTGTGTATAATGATCTTGATTTAATGATGTTCCCCTTTATTTCTTCAAATTGGTGAAGATTTTAGATATTGACCTTGATTTGTTGAGTGTGCTCTTGGTTTTTAAAGTTTGGTCTGGATTTTCATGCAATGGCCATGATTTTTACAGTGTCGTCTTGATTTCTATGGTTTGATGTTAATCTCTATGCATTGGTCTTGATTTCTATGGATTTCTTTTTGGATTTCTACATGCTGATATCATGATTTTTGTGAGTTAGTCACGGTTTTGTAGCATTTTTATGATTTCTATGGGGTTTCTATAGATTTTTAAATTCTGACCCCTTAAATTCTTCGGATTGGTCTTAATTTTTAGAGATTTGCCTTGCTTTCTTCAGTTTAGTTCTTCAGTTTCAGTTTCATTTTGATTTCTATGATCTCGTGATGAATTGTATATATTGGTCATGATTTTGCTATGTCGACCTTGATTTCTTTGTATGTGTCCTGATTTTTAGAGGTTGACCATGGCTTCTACTTTGGTCTTGGTTTTTATGGTTTGGTCTGGATTTCTATGCACTGGTCCTAAATTCTAACGGTTGTTCTGGATGTTTAGAAGTTGATCTCTCGATTTTTGTGACTTCGTGTTGATTTTTAAGCATTGTCTATGATTTTTATGGGGTTGCTCTAGATTTCTACATGCTTACCTCCTGATTTCTTTGGATTGGTCGTTTATTTTAGAGGTTAGTCATTTGACTTCTTGATCTCTTTGGACTGGTCTTGATTTGTAGAGAGTAGTCTTAATTTCTTCAGTTTGGTCTTGCTTTTTGTTAATTCGTTTGTATTTCTAGCGTTTGGCCATGACTTGTATTTAATGGTCTTGATTTTTAGATTTTGCCCTTGATTTCTTTGGATAAGTATTGATTTTTACCAATTATCAGTTAGTTTTAGGTTTTAGTTTAGGTTTCTAACTATTTGATTTGGATTCCTTTTGCACTATACATAATTTATATGGACTGTTCTTAATTTTTAAATGTTAATCTATTGATTTTAGGTCTTCATTTCTAGGGTTGACCTTGATTTTTATAAATTTGTTCGGATTTCTACGTATTACTTATGATTTGCTTTGCTTCCTCCGGATTTCTATGTATTGGTTATGATTTCTTGGGGGTAGTTCAGGATTTCTACATATTGATCTCTTGATTTCTAGGAGAAGGTCTTGATTGCTACGGTTTTGTCTGAATTTTTATGAATTGGTCTTTTGATTTGTTTGGTTTGGTCCGGATTTCTAACATTGATTGCTTGATTTTGCCTGGATATCTATAAAGTGGTCATAATTTCTAAGGGTGTTGCTCCAGGTTTCTAAATATTGGCATCTTGATTTTTTCGATCGGGTTTTAATTTTTAGAGGTTGACGTTGATTTCTTCTGTTTGGTCTTGATTTTTATAAATTCATCTGGATAACTAGGGTCTAGTAAGGATTTGTATGTATTTATCTTGATTTTAAATGATCGTTCAGAATTTCTTCATGCTGATCTATTTAATTTTCTCGTCTTAGTCTGATTTTCTATTCAATAGTTTTGATTTCAATGGTGATGCTATAGATTTCTAAATATTGACTTTTTGATTTCTTTGTGTTGGTCTTGATTTTTAGAGGATGACCTTTATCTCTTCAGTTTGTTTTTGATCTTTTGAGATTTGTCATGATTTCTTCTTCTCATATTTTGTTTGGATTTCTATGTATTGGTATCGATTCTTAAGGATTGGTCTGGATTTCTGCATAATGATCTATTAATTTTGTGAGTTTATCTGGATTTTAATTCGTTGGTCATGATTTCTATAGGTTTGTTCTAAATTTCTACATATTGATCAATTGATATCTTTGATTTGGTCTTGATTTTCAAAGGATCTTCATTTTTAGCTATTCTCCTTGATTTCTAGGCATTGGTCTTGATTTTATAGGTTGACCTTGATTTGTAGAGTTTAGATTTGGTTTTTCGGTATGTTCCGGGGTTGTAAGCACAGATTATGGTTTCTACAATTCGGTCTCGATTTCTATTGATTGTTGTTGATTTCTAAGATTTGGTCTAGATTTCTTCATTTTGATCTTTTGATTATTTCGGATTGGTCTTGATGTCTATAGTTTGATCTAAATTTCTGCGGATTACCCTGATTCTTATGAATTCATGAGTATTCGTATGGATTGGATATGATTTCTATGCTTGGGCCTTGATTTTAGAGGTTTTTCTCCATTTTTACGGTTTGGTCATGATTTTTAAAAGTTTGACTGAATTTTTAAGCCTTGATCTTGATGTACACGGTGTGGCCTGGGCTTCTACATGTTTTGGTAATAAGATAAAGGTAATATTTGGTAATAAGACAAATTTTCCCATGTGCTGGCCATTTAGTGTCAGAGACTGGAAATCGCCATGGACCATTGCAATTTCAAAATGAAATGGTGAGTTTCCGCTGTTCAAACAACAACAATTGTCATTTTTTAGTGTATAAATTTATTTTTGAAAGAAATAGGTTAAAAACCCTCAGGTGTGATAATGTTTCCCAAGAGTGTGTCATCAAGGTGGTTACTTTGTGCTAAGTTGGTCTCAATTGTTAGGAGTCATCAGATGAAACGCTAAAGGATTTTCTTCATTAAGTTTAAACGATCAAATCTAGTGTAAACGACAGTTTTGCAAAAAAATGCCCAAAAACTGTGTGCTATGTGGGATAATTCCTGCTTGAGTGGGCCTTGTGTCATCCATTTTCATTAGAATCTCTCAGAAAGAGCTCTTAATAGGGCTTAAATTCACCTATAATGTCAACCCTTATCTCTGAAATCGGATGCTAAGACCTCATCGCAATTGACTGCTATGGCCCCCAGTGGTTATGTTAGGGTCCCCGTTGAAATTGGATGCTTGGGCCCCTACGGAATTGGATACTAGGGGGCCAATTGGCATTGGTTGCTAAGGTTTCACGTCTTAAAGGTCTCCCACTAGCGTTTTTTCTTATCCCTCATAG
Source organism: Artemia franciscana (assembly GCF_032884065.1). NCBI lineage: Eukaryota > Metazoa > Arthropoda > Branchiopoda > Anostraca > Artemiidae > Artemia > Artemia franciscana. The sequence goes on along the minus strand of NC_088870.1, from coordinate 9,774,046 downwards.
GTTTTTAGGCATTGCGTCCGAAGAAATCCAGATTTGGTGGGACCAATGAAAGTTGTTTTTAATGACTCTCTTTTAGGCAGCACACAAACCCTATGACGAAAAAATCAAAGAAAAATTTGTTTTGCAGGCCCTCGTTGGTATTTTACGGAATCAAACAAATCTATTAGGTCACAATCTTATAAATCCTGATTTGGCAGGGTCTCGTAGGTTTTTTCTTAGCCCTTCTAGATTCTTAATCATAACAATCTTAGAGAAACTGATTATGGCAGGACCCTTTAAGGTTTTTCCCTACACCCCTTTTTTAAACAAGCTTTGTTAAGAAAACATTTCCTTATGATGTAACAGATACCTCTGTCTCTTTGAATAAATTTCTTATGACTTGACATAGATCTACACGTTGAAAAAATTAAAAAAAAGTGTCCAGATTGGGATTTGAAGGGATACCTGACTTGCTGGACCTTAAAAGCCTACACTACTCTGGTACTACTGGATCCCGTATTTGTAGGTATTGCAGGTACGATGCATGCCCATCTGTTTACAAATCCAAGTATTATATCCTATGGCTTCCAAAAGATTCGCATAGATACTTGCAAATCCTTACTCGTGGTCTTTCTAACCTCTCAAAGACTCCTTATTAGTATAGCAGGTGATATAAGTAATATAATGCATAGCATCTGTCTACTTATACGAGTTCCATATCCTTTTGCTTCCAAAAATTTCGAATATAAACATAAAAATCCTTTCTATTGGTCTTTGAAGCCTCTCAAATTTTATTACTACAACCGATCAGATAAGTAAAATATAGAACAATATCTGTTGTCCCCATATTCCATGGAATATGGAATATGGAATATGGAATCAACCAAGTCCTTTTTTCTTAAATAATCGAGAAGGTGCATACTCGATTGCTATAGAAACATAGTCTCCCGAAAATTACAAAATACAGTGTTTCCTTTATTCTATTGCTTTTATCAATAGTAATAGTGAATTAGTAGAGTAAACCCTTATATTTCATTGTACAAGTGAAGACGAATTGCCTCAAGAATTTTGATATACATAATAGAGTGATATTAGTACTGAATGCTCGTGAAGAAGAATATTTTAACTCTGACACAAGCACTAATGGATACACTATAAGAAAAAGTATCTATGGTTTGTCATAAAAATGAGAGATTAAACTTCCCTGGATTACATAAAAAAAATCAAATGGTAACGGTGGATATCCGAGGATAATATTTGCATAGAAGCAAGTAATCAAACATAAAAAAAAAACCTAAAATTAGTATTTTACTACGAGGGCAAGCTTCTTATTTGTGCTTCTAGTAACACATTACTGGTTGATAAATCGTTTCATTATCGTTCAGGCAATATTATTCAAAAGAAGGCAAGAAGAAGACAGGCATACTGCTGTAGGAATTTAGGAATGTAGGAATCACATTTTATCTACACATTGGAAATGCTAACCATGTAACAATTATGCAGCAATATACAATAAAATAGTTGGTAAAATACAAAGGGCGCTTAGAAATAAATCTATAATGAATTTAAAGACGAATCGATGAAAAGCAAAGCGCTTTTCCTCAAATGCAAGCCGAAACCTTAAAGAAACAAATCTAGTATTATAAAATTTGTGACAATATGTAAGATGCCGTTTAAGGCATAAAATTACACTGGTTGTCAACGCTGATACCTTCACAAAATTCTATCAAAATGTATAAAACTGAAATGTTCAGGGTCCAAAAAAATACTTGAGATAGATTTTAAAAGTATAGGATACTGTTTGAGGCATGAAGGCACATTATTTCTTAATACTGAAGTCTTAGGTCTCTTAAAAATTTCTAACAATAGTAAAAAAATCTAATATATATTAAGCAAATGTCTTTGAAACTGTCATGATTAGTAAAACGTCTTAAGCAACTTACATCTCAGTTTTGAAATATAAAGTACCTACATATCTCGAACGGAATCCAACATTTTAATATATAAATCAAGTAATTTCTGCATCTTGAACATTTTAGACACTTTTGTTTAAATGTATTTGATTTTATTACTATTATCAGAACTTTTTTAAAAGACTTATGATTCAGTTTTGAGAAATAATATGCCTTCATGCATCAAATTGCATCCTATACTCAAATGATTTGAGTAAGATGAATATATCAAACATATTTCTTTGAAATATATAAGATTTTATTACTATTGTTAAAATGATTTCTTGTGAATTGTGAAGTTACACTTTTTTTCTTTAAAAGGAACTTTCATGATATTAACCTGCCAAATTTTTGTCAAGTATACTATACAAACATATAACAATGGTTGCAACTGGCCTGTCATTTAAAAATGCGAACAAACAAACTGACACATTATGAGATAAGAGTAGAATATTATTTCTATTAATTCATTTAGTCCGTTGAACCTTTACAAATCAGTTTTCAAATATGCTGAGCTTGAAAGAATGATTTAAATCACGATTGACGAAAGGGGCCCATGCCTGTAAGTCCCTTTTAAATGTCATTTTGCTAATTTCATTTACGGAGGCGAATTTTTACTGCATAATTAACGATGTCGGTCACAAAAAAGCATTTCGACGAGCGTATGGATGACTTAAAGCAAATGATCGAAAATCTTCGTATAGAGAATTCAGCTCTGAAACAAGAGAATTCTGATTTGAAAAATGCAATTATAGCGGTTAAAGAACAGTGTTTGAGTACGGAATTGTACGTAAAACGCAAAAATCTGCTGATTCACGGAATTCCTAATAAGGATAGTGAGAACATTGAAGAGACAGTCCACGACTTTTTATCAGGAATGCCAGTACAAAACTCAAAGGATATAAAATTCACGGCAATGTACAGAATTAGAAACAAGACCAAGCGCCCTTCCCGCTCGAAATCTCGCCCCGTTTCGGACCCTATTTTTGTCTCTGTTCTAAATCTTAGGCATAAAGATAGTATCATGGCTTGTGTTGGTAGCCTAAAAGGCACAGGAAAGAGCATCAGTAATGACCTACCATCTGAACTTGCAAAGCGTCGGAAAGAACTTTTGAGTACGGTTTACAAGCTTCGAAATTCCAAAGTAACCGCTGAGAAAGTATCTCAAACTAAAGTCATGCAACAGGGTACTAAACTATGGCTAGAAACAAAAAAAAACTTCTAGCTCAAACTGGGTTAAGTTCAGTGATGCATGCCATGACCCCCTCGCCTTGGTTTTATCCGCAGTTGTTAGTGATGGTGCTTCTGACGCGTGACGTAAACTATCGAGTATTTTCGCCTCAGTAAAGTGAGGGGATGCAATTTTGCTGCTCTTTTTTTGCAACGTCCGTATCTGTGTGTGTTTTTTTAGTTATTGTCCCATTTTCCTTTTTTCTATTTACTATATTATTTACTCCTTTTTTGCTTTCTTTTGCAATGTGCGTATCAGTTTTTTTTATATATTTATTTCCTTATATTTCTCTCTTTCCATGTTATTTACTCTTTTCCTTACTTTTTTACTTGTAAATATTTTTCCGTTCCAGAGCGAAAATTCAAGTTCGTGTCTTCGCCTTATGAATTTGCTGTCATTAGGATGTTTGCGTCGCCCGTGTTCACTCGACTACAGCGTGGTCTCTTTTCATCACCTATATTGGTAAGTAGTAATGTATGAAATTGAGTTTTCATCGAGGACTGACGCTAATCTCACGAAAAAGAAATTAGATGAATCTGAAAGTCGTAGAGTAAATTTTAATGAAATTTTGAATAACCCGATAGGAAGAACACCGAATATGAATTTTGATGAAAATTTAGATAATATGATTGATAGTAATTTTGTGGAGGAGTTTGGGCTATGGGATGTTGCGGCTCGGTGGGAGGATGTCCTCCGGGTTGTGCATTTGAATGCTCAAGGGCTGAATTCTTCCCTGGATGATATACAGCTTATATGTAAGAATTCTCGCCCGGGAATTATTGGTTTATGTGAAACTTTTTTAAATGAAAAGAACCAGCTACTTATGGATATACCTGGATATAATTCAATATTTCTAAATAGAAAGATAGCAAAAAGGGGGGGGGGTTAGGATTTTATGTATTGAGTAATCTGGCAGTTGTAAGAAGAGATGATCCGTCTATAAACATTGAACGGGTATTTGAATCTCTGTTCATAGAATTGGCTACTAGCTCCAATGAAAAGATAATAATTGGTGAAATATACACATCTCCAAGCGGATCAATGAAACAATTTATGGAAATATTAGAGATTGTTCTTGGGAAAGTATTGTCTGAAAAGGCAGAAATAATTTTAATGGGTGATTTTAACGCTGACATGATGGATATGTCATCGAGTCAGGCTTGTGATATACTGGCATTAGTAATCTCGTCTGGGTTAACTCCCTGTATAAATATCCCTACAGGAATTTCAAACCAATCTGCCACCTTAATTGACAATGTGTTCTCATCTATACATTCTGTAAAAAATGAAGTGCTACTATCAGATACATCGGATCATTTTCCAGTAGGAGTTTTACTTCCACTCCCCCGGTTTGCCCGCCGAATAGTCCCTGATAATAAACCAAGATTCCGATATACACCAGAAAACATCGAAAAGCTCAAAGATGATTTATTCACTACGTCATGGGAGTTTACAATACCTGAGAGGGTGAGCTTAGAAAATTATAATCAGGCTTTTGATTTTTTTTATGAAACAGTAAAGAAGAAATTTAACCACCATTGCCGAACACCCCAACCAAGTCTTTCTAAGAGATCAACACCCATAGCCCCATGGACTACAGCTGGAATACTAAAGTCAATAAAGAGAAAACAGAACCTTTGGAAAGAGTATAGGAACAGACCAAGTGATTCTAAATTAGAGGCTTTTAAACTATACCGTGGATGCTTAAAACTCTGATTCGAAAAGCTAAAATTACATATTTTTCCCGAAGGTTTGCGGATTGCGGCAAAAATATTAAGAAAACTTGGGATGTAATTAAGGAAGTTACGCAACCATCGGCAAGACCTAGAAAAGTCCCTAAATCACTTAGTGTTCAGAATCAGCTTTTCTTGGATGAAGACCAAGTACGACATCAGATGACTAAATTTTTTGCTGAGGTTGGGAAAACAACGGCGTTAGGTGTGGTTCATTCTTCAAGTTCTTGAACTTGGAAGCAGTTCCTCGGTCCTTCCTGTGTAAAGTCAATGGTTCTTGAGGCAGTTACGGAGCAGGAACTGATAACAATTATTTCGTCATTGAAAAATTCTTCATCTGGATTCAACCAGATTCCGGCCAAATTAATCAAACAGATTCTTCCCTCAATTATTACACCACTGTGCCACTTGGTTAACCAGTCATTCAAGCTCGGAATATTCCCTCAGCGTCTCAAGTTGGCACGAGTGATAGCACTATTTAAAGGAGGTGACCGGGAGGACCCGGAGAACTATAGGCCTATATCTCTTCTGTCTGTCTTTTCTAAAATATTTAAAAAGGCTATGCTAAAGCGTTTGCTGAGTTTCCTAGACGCGAAGAAGTTTTTTCATCGGCACCAATTTGGTTTTCGGGAGAAGTGCTCAACAGAACATGCATGTAATATGCTTCTTCATTTTGTACGACAGTCTTTAGACTTCGGCCTTATCCCTGCGGCAATATTCCCTGATGTGAAGAAAAGCTTTTGACAGCCTCACACACGAGATACTTATTGGTAAGTTGTCGCATCAAGGCGTTCGTGGAGAAGCTCTGTCCTGGTTTTCTTCATTCCTAACTGGCCGATCCATTGCAGTTGAAGCTTCTGATGAGCATATTCCAGTCGAAAATGGAGTGCCACAAGGCTCAGTTCTTGGGCCATCCCTTTTCCTCATATATGTCAACGACCTCTATCGACTATTTAGCAACCCACGATCTGATTTCTGTTGTCATTTGTGCCAGAAAGGAGATGCTGTGGTTGGGGCCTTGGATACGCCTGTTCAACATGAAGAACTCTTTGCATTCGCCGACGACACCACCCTGGGGGCTGCAGCAACTGATGAATCATCTCTTATCCTCAAGCTACAATTGATAGCAGAAAATATATATCGTTGTTTGATGCAAATTTGTTAGCTTTGAATGTAAAAAAAATCGTTTCTTCTTATATTCTCCCGCATAGGCAAAAGCTGCCCTACAGTGACAGAGCTTAAAACATCTAAGGGATCCATATCCCGCCCAGCTGACCGGTTTATTCGATTCCTTGGGATACTTCTGGATGAAAATCTATCTTTCAAACGGCATACTGAGTCAATGATATTAAAGGTTTCTCGAGGCCTTGGAATTATTCGGAAGCTGAAGCGAGTCTTTCCTTTCTCTATCCTTCGTCTATTATATTTTTCTCTTATTTACCCTTATTTATACTACTGCTCGTCAGTGTGGATGTCAACATTTCCATCTGTACTTACACCTTTACATAATCTCCAACTGAAATCAGCAAAAGTTCTTCAGTCTACCACCCATATTTCTGTTGAACTTCTGAAGATTAAAGATATTTATACATTACACCTCTCTTTCATTGCGTTTCAGTATTTCCGTGGAGACCTTCCATCAAGTTTTTCCGGGCTTTTTGAAATTGTTCGAAATGTCAGTCCTTATGAAACTAGAAACAAGGATGATGTGCTAGTGCCATCCACCCCTGCAGTGCGCTCGGACTTTGGTCTGATAGTTGCTGTCGGACGTGCCTGGAATTCAATTCCTGTTGGGATTCGACGGTCCTGTACCATAGGATCCTTCAAGAAATGGTTGAAGAATTTTTTAATAAAAAAAAATAAATTAAATTATAATATTGATAAGTTATTTATATTGTTTAGTTATCAAGATTTAATTTATTTATTTAATTATTTAGATTGAATATAATTATTTAGATTTGGGTGGTGTGAGTGTTGGATCCTCGATGTATATATATTTTTTTATTTTTATTTATTTTTTGTAAGTAGGTTGTGCGGAGACCGGTTGTACTCGGGTGAGGATTGGTGAGTAGACTCTAAATATATTTTAAATATGAATGTAATTAATAGTTATTTATGTTTTGTTTTGTTGTTTTTTTCCCAAATAACGGACCATTGAGCCCTTTGGGATATTTTTTGTTTATAAATGGATGGACATTGGTTTTAAAAGGAACTTGAACTTGAACTTGAACTTTTGGGTTATTATTTCCTTTTTGAAAATCATAGAAATCTTCTCAGGGTCATAGCTTTTGATGAGTAACGTAATACTTAATGACATAAATATATTTGGAATCGATATAAAATGCCAGTTCTTATTAATTGTCATTAAACACCTTTTTTCTTAGAAATTTGGTTACTCTTGTGCCGGCTCACTCTTTATTTATAGTTTGTTACCATGAACGGTTTGATTAAACTTTGTTTGCTAAATTGTCCCTTTATTTAAATCAATTCTTTGGCAAATTGATATTACATTTTAGTCAACTTTGGAAATATTATTCGTGCAATTAAAGTGTAGTATCTTTAAATCCAATTGAAATTTGTGCCATTTTGGAAAATCTCTTTTTATTTTGGAGGCTCTTGAACTATTTTCATTCACCATAGTTCGGAAGGAAGTGTTTGAGCCCAGAAAGTATATAGATTGAACGTTGAAACGGTTTTAAATATAAACAGAAGATTTGTTGTTTATGCACAAATTGTTATAAAGAACCAACTGTTGTCCCGGTGATTGGGATAGTCCCTGTCGTCATTTATATTCCCTGTGTCCCGGTGTCCCGGTCTGTAGCGTCATCTTATAACAACGTCATATGCAAAGCCTTATATACTAATAATGATGTCATATGCTACCCCACAAACAAACAAACATGCATACATACAACTTATTTATATATATATATATATAGATATAGTTACTTTTTATTTTTTTATTTTTTAGTTTTTTCTATTCTTAGTTTTTTCTTTTTTAGTTTTTCTTTTTTTTAGTTTCTTCTTTTTATTAATTTGTTTTCATTTTTAGTTTTTTCTTCTTTTCTTTATTTTTTTTCTTTTTTACTTTTTCTTTTTTAGTTTTTTTTATATTTTTTTTCTGTTTTTTAGTTTTTTTGCTTTTTTCTTTTTTTTCTTTTTTAGTAATTTTTTTTAGTTTTGTAGCTTTTTTAGTTTTTCTTAGCTTTTTCTTTTTAGTATTTTAGCTTTTTTAATTTTTTCTTTTTTTTGTTTTTTTCTTTTGGTTTTTTTCTTTTTTTAGTTTTTTTTCTATTTTAGTTTTTAATTTTTTTAGTCTTATTTTTTTTTTAGTTTTTTCTTTTTTTTAGCTTTTTTAGTTTTTTTTTTGTTTTCTTTCTTTTTAGTTTATTTTATTTTTTTTTCCTTTTTTTCTTTTTCAGTTTTCATTTCTTTCTTTATTTTTCAGACGACATATGTAAACCCTCAAACATACAAAAAAACAAACATGCTTTAATTTTTTTCTTTTTTAGTTTTTTCTATTTTTTAGTTTTGTAGCTTTTTTAGTTTTTCTAGCTTTTTTTCTTTTTAGTTTTTACCTTTTTTATTTTTTTTAGTTTTTCTTTTTTTATTTTTTTGATGTTTTTTAGTTTTTTTCCTTTTTTTTAGTTTTCTAGCTTTTTTAGTTTTTTAATTTTTTAATTTTTAGTTTTTTTAGTTTTTTACCTTTTTTCTTTTTTTTCTTTTTTTAGTTTTCTTTTTCTTCTTTATTTTTCAGACGTTATATGCGGACAAACAAACACACATATGCGGACAAACGCAAAACATGGACAAACTTACAAGCTATCTATCTATTTATCTATCTTATATATCTATGTCTTATACATATAAAAATAAGTTGTTTGTTTGTGTATCTGTCGACTGACGTCGTGTTTGTCCGCATATGACGTCTGAATTATTTCATCATATACCAATTCAAAACGAATGTATTCAAGCCAAAGTAGCTGAGTTGGTAAAGCGTTATGTTCCAGGTTCTAGGTTTGAGAGGCACCAAAAGAAGAAAAAAACTAAAAAAGGTAAAAACTACAAAAAAAAATTAAAAGAAAAAAACTAAAAAAACTAAAAAAGCTAAAAAGCTAAAAAAATACTAAGAAAAAGGCAAAAAACTAAAAACTAAAAAAGAAAAAGAACTAAGAAAAAAATAAAAACTAATAAAAAAACTAAAAAAGCTGAAAAACCAAAAAAACTAAAAAAAAACTAAAAAAAGGTAAAAAACTAAAAAAGAAAAAAACTAAACAAAGGAAAAAACTGAAAAGTAAAGGAGAAAAATAAAATTTAAAAAAATAAATATAAAATAAAAAAAAATAAAAAAGGTAAAAACTACAAAAAAAACTAAAAAGAAAAAAGAAAAAAAACGAAAAAAGCTAAAAAAAAGGTAAAAACCAAAAAAAAAGGAAAAAACAAAATATTTATTTCATCATATACCAATTCAAAAACGAATGTATATACAGACCGGGACACCGGGACAGAAATGACGACCGGCACACCAGAAAACAGGGAATATAAATGACGACCGGGACACTCAAAGGGAAATTACAGACTGGGACACTGGGACACAAATGACGACCGAGACACAGGGAATATAAATGACGACCGGGACAAAGGGAAACAACTACAACGGGGACGCCGGGGGGCATGTATATAAATGACCAAGGGGACACAGGTAATGTTCGATTAGCAATCACCATCAACAAGGCTCAAGGGCAATCATTAGAATCATGAGGTAAAGATCCGAATACGGATTGTTTTTCCCATGGACAATTATATGTTGCATGTTCAAGAGTCGGTAAACCTGACAATCTATTTATATGTAATATGGCGCGAAAAAAGCTAAAAAAAGAAAAAACCTAAAAAGAAAAAAACTTTGAAAAGGGAAAAAAAATAAAAAAGGTAAAAAACTAAAAAGAAAAATCTTAAATAACCTAAAAAGCTGCAAAACTAAAAAAAGAAAAACAAAAAAAAAGAAAAACTAAAAAAGAAACTATATCTATATATAAGAAAAAGTTGTATGTATGCATGTTTGTTTGTGGGTTTTCATATGACGTCATTATAATTATATAAGGCATTATGTATGACGTCATTATAAGATGACACTACAGACCGGGACACCGGGACACAAATGAAGACCGGGACACTCAAAGAGAAATTATAGACCGGGACCCAGTCTGTAATTTCTCTTTGAGTGTCCCGTTCGTCATTTATATTCCCTGTGTCACGGTGTCCCCGTCGTACAAAAACTAAAAAAGAAAAAAAAAGAAAAAAAAAGAAAAAACTAAAAAACAGAAAAAAAGAAAAAGAAAAAAAAAGAAAAACTAAAAAAAAATATAAAGAAGAAAGCCTAAAAATGAAAAAATAACTAAAAAAGAAAAAAACAGAAAAAAAAGAAAAAACCAAAAAAGAAAAAAACTAAAAAAAGAAAACTAAAAAATAAGAAACTCAAAAAAAAAAAAAAAAAAAAAAAAAGAAAAAAACAAAAACAAAAAAAAACTAAAAAAATCAGAAATCAAAAAACTAAAAAAAAGAAAAAATGAAAAAAACTAAAAAAATAAAAAATAAAAAAATAAATAATAAAAGAATAAAAAAATAAAAAAGACAAAAACTAGAGAAAAGATAGAAAAAATTAAAAACTAAAAAAAAGAAAAACTAAAAAAGAAACAAAATAAAAAATGAAAAAACGTTTGAATAATAAGTATTCAAAAAAGTTAAGGCTCTTTCAATTTTATAAAATTGTTTAAAATGTAAAAAACTGGAAATTGCATAAATATTTCACTATATTTTGACAATAGGTTAAAGTAATTCGAAAACCTTAAAACAGATACCCAAAAGTTTAAGGTTTATTACAAATTGTTGAGCTTTAGCATGTTAGGCACGTAAAGATTTTTCCAAGTGTCAATTAATGTCAAAAGATAGAATATTACCAAAAAGCAAATCCAGGCTTGTGGTTCAAAGAGAAAGGGCCAGATTAGGAATGTGCAATTTACTTCAACGAAGGCTATTCGAGGAACTACTTTTTCTTCAATCAATTTTTCGTAAATGGAAAAGCAGTGTGGTCTAAAAAATTATGTAGGAACTACCAGACCAACGCGAAACCAGACTTGATGTTGAAAGAGAAAGTAAAAAAAGAAGGTGTGTCGAGATAATGCCAAAAGAAAGCGTGCCGAGGAATCACAAAAACAACGTGAAAACAGGCTTGAGACTCAAAGAGATAATGCCAAAAGAAAGCGTGCCGAGGAATCACAAGATCAACGTGAAAATTATTGCCTGGCATTCAGGTACAGCCCAGACGATGATTATACCTTGAGTAGATGTGTTCAAATCGGGACTATGTCTAAAATTTGTCCCTATATCAAGGCCTTGAAATTTAATGGTGAAACAATGGGAATGTGTTGTGCCTCAGGAAAAGTAAAACTTCCTCAACTGGCTGCACCACCAGAGCCATTGAAGACTTTGCTTACTGGAACTACGTCAGAATCTAAGTGTTTTTATCAAACATCAGAAAATATAGCTAATGTTTCCAAATGACGTCGTTTGGTGCCCAAATCGAAAATCAAGATCAATTTATGCCTTTGTTCAAAGTAAAAGGGCAAATTTATCATAGAGCAGGGTTCCTTCTACCATTATCAGCTGAGAATAATGAATTTTTACAACTGTACTTCATCAGTGATAGCAATTCTGAATTGAATGCACGTTGCGAAATTTCTCCCGACGTTGAAAGGACTATCGTTTCCCAATAGCAACATCTTTTCCACGAAAATAATGATTTAGTGCATCTGTTCAAAACACCAATCGATTTGATGCCTACTGATACGCATAAAATTGTTATTTCCGCTGATAAAACGCCTATTGAGGAACATGTGTGTAGATACAATGCTCCAACTATCGACAAAGTGGCAATCGTTATGGTCGGTGATCAGTTTTTACCTCGAGACATTATTCTTCATAAGCGAAACGCTCAGTTGGTAAGAATTGCTGAAACTCATCGATGTTACGATGCCCTACAATATCCCATCATTTTTCGGGATGGAGCCGACGGCTATCACTTTAGTAATAAATTGATAGATCCATCCACTAATAAACAAACGGATAAGAAATGCTGCGCAATGAATTATTATTTCGATAGACTAATGATTCGTCACAATAAAGATAATTACATTTTAAAATGCCGTCAATTGTTTCACCAATACATTGTTGATATGTATGCAAAGATTGAATCAGAACGTTTGCTATTTATCCGTCTGAATCGGACCAAGCTCCGCTCATAACAATACATTCAATTGCGAGATGCAGTTGTAGATGACGGTAATACCACTAACGTTGGAAGATTAAAGATTTTACCTTGGTCATATACTGGCAGTCCCCGTCATATGCATGAATATATTCAAGATGCTATTGCGTATGTTCCTCTCTCTGTTCGTCCAGATTTATTTATTACATTTACATGTAATCAGTCTCGGGACGAGATACAGCAGCTTTTACTTCAAGGACAATCGGCGGTTCATAGATATGACATTACGGCCCGTGTCTTCCGGCAAAAGTTGAAATCTATATATATAGAAATAAGTTGTTTGTGTGTTGTATGTTGACTGACGTCATGCATGTTTGTCGACTGACGTCAAGGAGGCACACTCGTGCCTCTACAAAGAGGCGAACCACGACAATGTTAAGCGTTCTTCAGTTCCAGTAGACTCAGAGGGATGGGGAGGGATGCATTTCGTAGCCCGAGCTCCAACTAAGAAACCTGCTAAATTTCATCCCCCTCCGACTTTTCCTTTATGGGGAAAATCTGGCCGAAAGTTTCCACCTACCAACCCCAGCCCCCCTTTAACGTTGTCCGATCGGGCTGAAATTCACAAGTTAAGGTCCCCTAGGACCCAGGAGCTTATCTGTGAAATTTCAGCTTGATCCAATAACTCCTTCCCTGTTTTCCAGAAACCACGCATAGCCACTTAATTTTCATATTCTTTTTTTTTCTGCCACGCCTACAGGTCACAGCCGACATCGGATCTGGGTGTACGAAGACTCATTCGATGCGGAATTCTCCGAGTAAGTTTCCTTGAAAGTTTCGTAGGAAAATCTTAACCCCCCGAAAGTTTCGATCCCCCACCCCCCTCCTTTAACGTTGTCCGATCGGGCTGAAATTCACAAGTTAAGGTCCCCTACGGCCCAGGAGCTTATCCACGAAATTTCAGCTCGATCCGATAACTCCTTCCCTGTGTTTCAGAAACCACGCATTAGCCACTTAATTAACCCATTTCTCCATAAGAGCCCATGTTAATTTGAAATTTTTAAAAGTTATTAGAAGTTATATTTACACACATGCAGGTGGTTAGCTCAGTCGGTAGAGCGTGGGACTTTTAATCCTCGGGTCAAGGGTTCAAGTCCCTTATCGGGCGGTTTTTTTTCACAAAATATGAAATAAACGTCGTTTTCTTAAAGAGTTAAAGAGGCTGCGTCCCAAAGTCGAACCTTAGAACGTACAGGAATGTACGAAGGGTGTACGAAGACTCATTCGACGCGGAATTCTCCGAGTAATTTTCCTGGAAAGTTTCTTTGGGAAATCTTAACCCCCCGATTTTCTAGCTTAGAAAAACCCATTTCCCCATAAGAGCCCATGTTAATTTTTGAAATTCTTAAAAGTTACGAATATCAACATTCAAGTACATCAAAATAATCAGCTCGGCACGGCGAGAATGACTGCAAGCATCATAAAAATCCAGCTCCATTCCAGAAATTAAGCTGCTAAACTATTAAAATTATCAAAATTAGATAATTTTGTCAGTTTGAATTTATTGATATAGAAAGCGAGAAAATAAACATGTAAAATTATTATTAAATTACATCCACCATGGATTGTAGAAAAACGTACAGAAATAATATGAAAAAAACTTCGTTTTCTTAAAGAGTTAAAGAGGCTGCGTCCCAAAGTCGAACCTTAAAACGTCCAGGAATTAGGAGAGGCAGTTGGGGGGCTGCCGCCCCCTAAACCCCCCACTTTTAAAGACTCTTTTGTACAGTTTTTTGATGTGGGGGACTGCCACCCCCCTAACCCCCTGCTCTTGGTTTTGGAAAGGCCCTCTTTTAATTAACAAAAAATTTAAATGAATGAATAATGGAATAACTTCGAAAAATGTTAAACACAAGAGGACAGGAGAACCATTGCGCCGAAACTAGTTATTAGTAACAATGAAGTCCCCCCCAAAACAAAAAACCCGTACAAAAGAGTCTTTTAAAAGTGGGGGGTTTGGGGGGTGGCAGCCCCCCAACCGCCTCTCCGAATTCCTGTACGTTTTAAGGTTCGACTTTGGGACGCAGCCTCTTTAACTCTTTAAGAAAACGAAGTTTTTTTCATATTATCATTATAAGGATTGACCATTATGCCGTCAGGAAGTTGTTTGTGGACTCACGTCATGTTTGTTATGACATCAGAGGATGGAGCCGACGGCTATCACTTTAATAATAAATAGCAAGATCCATCCACTAACAAACAAACGGATAAGAAATGCAGCGCAATGCATTATTATTCCTATAGACTAATGATTCGGCAGGATGAAGACAATTATATTTTAACTCCGTCAAATGTTGGCAGTCCCCGTCATATGCATGGATATGCTCAAGATGCTATTGCGTATGTTCGTCTCTATGGTCGTCCAGATTTATTTATTACATTTACATGTAATCAATCCTGAGACGAGATACGGCAGCTTTTACTTCAAGGACAATCGGCGGCTCATAGACATGAGATTACGGCCCGTGTCTTCTGGCAAAAGTTGAAATCACTGATAAACTACATAGTAAAACTTAAAGTGTTTTGGTCAGTGCGATGCTGGATGTACTCAGTGGAATGGCAAAAACGAGGATTGCCACACACAAATATTTTAATCTGGCTACAGTATAAAATTACTTCTAATGAAATTGACGATGTGATTTCCGCTGAAATTCCTGATGAAAATGTCGATAAGACGTTATATGATATTGTTGTAAAAAATATGATACATGGACATTGCGTGGCACTGGATGAAAAATCACCATGCATGGCCAAAGAAATGTGCAGAAAGCAATATCCTCGACTTTTAGTACCCAAAACAATTACTGGCAATGATGGTTACCCACAATATAGAAGAAAATGTACTGAAGATGGCGGTAAAATAGCAATAATAAAAAAGCATAACGGTACTACCATCGAAGTAGATAATCAGTGGGTTGTTCCATATTCACCTTTATTGTCAAAAACATTTAATGCATACATAAACGTTGAATACTGTATTTCCGTAAAGGCAATCAAATACATATGTAAATACGTCACTAAAGGCAGTGACATGGCATTGTTTGGCTTGCAGTCCGAAATCAGTGATATCGATGAAGTAGTACAATATCAGGCTGGAAGATACATTAGCAGTAATAAAGCTGTTTGGCGAATTCTTTCATTTCCGATACATGAACGAAGTCCAGCTGTTGTTCACTTAGTGGTACATTTACAGAATGGACAGCGTGTTTATTTTTCGGAATCCGTCTTGCGACAAAGAGCTCTGAATCCACCGGATACAACGTTAACTGCTTTCTTTTCGTTATGTCAAAATGATTCTTTTGCTAAAAAACTGCTGTATACGGAAGTTCCTTCGTATTACACGTGGAATGCTAAAAATGAAGTATTTGAAAGTCGAAAACAGGGTAAGTCAGCCGACAGCCAACCTACCATCTTCAAAGATACCAAGATAGGAAGACTCTACACCATTCACCTCAATCAACATGAATACTTCTTTCTCTGCCTGCTTTTGGTGAATGTACCCGGTCCGAAGTCCTTTGAGTATTTGAGAACTGTAAACGGTATTATACATGACACTTACTGTAGTGCATGCCAAGCTCTGAATTTATTGGAGAATGACCAACACTAGGATAACTGCATCGATGACGGGTGGGAAACGTCAACTCCAAGTCAAATTCGTGCATTGTTTGGAATCATACTAACAACTTGCTCTCCTTGAGCTCCTACAGAGTTATGGGAAAATATAAATCGAAAATTGCCGAGGATATACTCCATCGAAAATGGCTAGAGACGTCAGATATGACTTTTGATTTTACATCAGAAATTTATAGGTACACTTTAGTTATTATTGAAGATTTTTGCGTATGTATGGCAAACCAGCCTCTTCAGGGCTTGGGAAGGCCTTCACCTAATCGTAACGCTGCTGTTTCAGCAAGTATAGAATTGGATCGTGAACAAAGTTACAGCACGAGTGATCTATTGTCGTATGTAAAAAATAACATTTTTAAGTTAACGTCTGAGCAAAAGGACATTTATGATAAGATAATGCATTGTGTCGATAACAACGTTGGAGAAATCTTCCTTTTGGATGCGCCAGGAGGTACTGGTAAAAAATTTGTGATAAAATTGATTCTGGCATCACTTCGATCAAAATATGACATAGCGTTGGCAATTGCGTCATCCCAAATAGCCGCAACGTTGCTGCCTGGTGGAAGAACTGTTCATTCCGCTTTGAAATTGCCTCTGAGTTTGCATTCGACAGGAACTCCCACGTGCAATATTTCCAAATCATCTGGAATGGGTAAAGTATTGCAGCAATGAAACGTATTATTTGGGACGAGTGCACAATGGCACACAAACAATCGCTCGAAGCTCTGGATAAATCATTGAGAGATTTGCGAGGGAATTCGAAACCCTTTGGCAGCACATTAATATTGCTTGCGGGATATTTCAGGCAAACATTACAGACGAAATGAATGCTTGTCTGAAAAATTCTAATTTATGGGCACACGTAAAAACATTAAAATTAACTACAAATATGCGTGTCCGATTGCAAAACGATGACTCTGGTCAAACATTTTCAGATCAATTGCTGGCAATTGGAAAAGGAAAGCTCCCAATAGACTAAATTTCAGGACGTATACAACTGCCTGCTGAATTTTGTAATTTAGTGATTTAAATTTAATTTTATTCTGTAATTTCCGAATATTCTAACCAATTATAAAAATCATAAGTGGCTAAAAAAACGAGCGATTCTGGCAGCCAAGAATAAAAACGTCCACAAAATCAACAATATTATTTCGACCAAAATTCGAGACCAGGCAGTCATTTATAAATTAGTCGACAAAGTTCTGAAACCAAATGAAGCTTTTAATTATCCGTCTGAATTTTTAAATTCCCTAGATCTCCCAGAGTTTCCACCACACGTGCTACAACTAAAAATAGGCGTACCAATAATACTGTTACGAAATATTAACCCAACAAAGCTTTGCAATGGCATGCGACTTACCAAAAAAAAAAAACAATGGAAAACGTAATAGAGGCAACAAGCTTGACAGGGCCTTTTGAGGGTGAGGCTGTTCTTATTCCTCGCATTCCCATTATTCCAACGGATCTGCATTTTCAATTTGAAAGATTGCAATTCCGAATTCGAATAAATTTGCAATCACCATCAACAAAGCTCAAGGGCAATCATTAGAAAAATGCAGTATAGATCTTAATACAGATTGTTTTTCCCATGGACAATTGTATGTTGCATTTTCGAGGGTCGGTAAACCTGACAATCTATTTATATGCACAGACAATGGGACAGCGAAGAATGTTGTATATTTGCAGGTTTTACGTAGTTAATTTATATTGTATATGTATATCTATCTATCTATCTATCTATATAAAAATAAGTTGTATGTATGCATGTTTGTTTGTTTGTAAAAAGAACGTTTGCATATGACGTTATTATAAGTATATAAGGCTTTGTATATGCACAGACAATGGGACAGCGAAGAATGTTGTATATTCGTAAGTTTACTTAGTTAAAAACATATATATATCTATCTGTATTCACAGGTGGGACGCAGGGACACAACTACACTGGCGCGTAACTAAAATGGTGCGTAACAACTTACGCTTGCGGGGTTTTTAGAATTTATATTAGTTTTATTAGGGCTATTAGTTTTAGTATATATATAGATCTATTTTAGTTTTTTCTTTTTTAGTTTTTCTTTTTTTTAGTTTCTTCTTTTTATTAATTAGTTTCCTTATTTAGTTTTTTCTTCTTTTTTAGTTTTTTTTCTTTTTTAGTTTTTTCCTTTTTTAGTTTTTCTTTTTTTTAGTTTTTTCTTTTTTTTGTTTTTTTCTATTTTTTTTTAGTTTTTTTCTTTTTTGTATAAACTTGCGAATATACAACATTCTTCGCTGTCCCATTGTCTGTGCATATAAATAGATTGTCAGGTTTACCGACTCTTGATCATGCAACATATAATTGTCCATTGGAAAAAAAAAATCCATATTCAGATCTATACCGCATTTTTCTAATGATTGCCCTTGAGCCTTGTTGATGGTGATTGCTAATCGAATATTCCCTGAGTCCCCGTCGTCATTTTTATATCTCCCCTGTGCCCTTCCAGATTCCCCGTTGTAGTAGTGTCCCGGTGTCCCGGTCGTCATTTGTGTCCTAGTGTCTCGGTCTGTAATTTCTCTTTGAGTGTCCCGATCGTCATTTATATTCCCTGTGTCCCGGTCTGTAATTTCTCTTTGAGTGTCCCGGTCGTCATTTATATTTCTTGTTTTCTGGTGTCCCCGTCGTCATTTCTGTCCCGGTGTCCCGGTCTGCAATTTCTCTTTGAGTTTCCCGGTCGTCATTTATATTTCTTGTTTCCTGGTGTCCCGGTCGTCATTTGTGTCCCGGTGTCCAGTTTGTAACGTCATAAAGTCTTCAATGGCTCTGGTGGTGCAGCCAGTTTAACTTTTCCTGAGGCGCGACACATTTCGATTGTTTCACTATTAAATTTCAAGGCCTTGCAATAGGGACAAATTTTAGACAAAGTCCCGATTTGAACACATCTACTCTAGCTATAATCATCGAAAGGGCTGTACCTGAATGCCAGGCGAAAATTTTCAGGTTGCTCTTGTGATTCCTAGGCACGCTTTCTTTTGGTGATTTCTCTTTGAGACGCAAGCCTGTTTTCAAGCTGTTGTTGTGATTCCTCGGCAGGCTTTTCTTTCATACTTTCTCTATTAGCCGCAAGCCTGTTTTCAAGCTGTTGTTGTGATTCCTTGGCACGCTTTCTTTTCTTACTTTCTCTATTAGCCGCAAGCCTTTTTGGCATGAACTCTTTGAGCAGTTTCTTCGGCTGTTTCATCTGCCATTGTAGGTTCTTCTGTCATTTGGGCGCGAGGCCTGTTTTCACGCTGTTGTTGTGATTCCTCGGCACGCTTTCTTATCTTACTTTCTCTATTAGCCGCAAGTCTTTTAGCATGAACTCTTTGAGCAGGTTCCTCGGCTGTTTCTTCTGCCATTGTAGGTTCTTCTGTCATTTTAAGATCTATATTAAAAAAATTCTTTGAAAGACCTTCTTATATACTTATAAAGACGTAATATACAAAGCCTTTGACGTCATAACAAACATGACGTCAGTCGACAAACAACTTAATGACGGCATAATGCTCAATCCTTATAATGACGTCAGTCGACACACAAGCATGACGTCAGTCAACACACAAACAACTTATTTTTATATATATACTAGCTGTTGGGGTGGCGCTTCGCCCCACCCCAACACCTAGTTGGTGGGGGC
The DNA here is from genome assembly GCF_032884065.1 of Artemia franciscana. Lineage (NCBI taxonomy): Eukaryota > Metazoa > Arthropoda > Branchiopoda > Anostraca > Artemiidae > Artemia > Artemia franciscana. Next base: position 9,754,553 of record NC_088870.1, on the reverse strand, counting down.
GCTTCGCGCCCCCCAAGCCCCCCGTGCGCGTAAGTCGTTACGCGCCACATGAGTTACGCGCCATTGTAGTTGTGTCCCTATGTCCCACCTGTGAATATAGATATATATATATATATATATATATATATATATAGATATATATATATATATGTTTTTAACTACGTAAAACTTGCGAATATACAACATTCTTTGCTGTCCCATTGTCTGTGCATATAAATAGATTGTCAGGTTTACCGACTCTTGAACATGCAATATATAATGGTCCATGAGAAAACAATCCGTGTTCAGATCTATACCTCATAATTCTAAAGATTGCCCTTGAGCTTTGTTGATGGTGATTGCTAATCGACCATTCCCTGTGTCGCCGTCGTCATTTATATATCCCTCTGTGCCCCCCGGCGTCCCCGTTGTAGTTGTGTCCCTGTGTCCCGGTCGTCATTTATATTCCCTGTGTCGCGGTCGTCATTTGCGTCCCGGCGTCCCAGTCTGTGATTTCTCTTTGAGTGTCCCGGGCGTCATTTATATTCCTTGTGTCCCAGCGTCCCGGTCGTCATTTGTGTCCCGGTGTCCCGGCCTGTATATACATTCGTTTTTGAATTGGTCTTTTTTTTAGTTTTTAGTTTTTTACCTTTTTTTAGTTTTTTTTAGTTATACCTCATGATTCTAATGATTGCCCTTGAGCTTTGTTGATGGTGATTGCTAATCGAACATTCCCTGTGTCCCCGTCGTCATTTATATATCCCCCTGTGCCCCCTGGCGTCCCCGTTGTAGTTGTATCCCTGTGTCCCGGTCATCATTTTTATTCCCTGTGTCCCGGTCGTCATTTGTATCCTGGTGTCCCGGTCTGTATATACATTCGTTTTTGAAATGGTATATGATGAAATAAATTTTTACATTTTTCGCCTTTTTTTCTTTTTAGTTTTTTTTTATTTTTATTTTTTTAGTTTTGTTTTTTCCTTTATTTTTCATTTTTTTTATTTTTTTATTTTTTTATTTTTTAGTTTTTTAGCTTTTTTAGTTTTTTTTATTAGTTTTTAGTTTTTTTCCTTTTTATTTTTTTTTGTAGTTTTTACCTTTTTTAAGTTTTTTTTTAGTTTTTTTTTTACTTATGTCCTGGTCGTCATTTATACTCCCTGTGTCTGGTCGTCCCACTCCCTGTGTGGGTCGTCATTTGTGTCCCGGTGCTTTGTTGATGGTGATTGGTAATCGAACATTCCTTGTGTCACGGTCGCTTTCTCTTTGAGTGTCCCGGTCGTCATTTATATTCCCTATGTGCCGGTGTCCCGGTCGTCATTTGTGTCCCGATGTCCCGGTCTGTAATTTCGTCAGTCGAAAACATGACGTCAGTCGAGACACAAACATGACGTCACCCGACAGACCCACACACACACAGACAACTTATTTTTACATATAAAGATAGATTGTATAACAAATTAGCCTTTTTGAGGCTCATATAGGGCCTACTTCTGACAAATAACTTTAATTGTAAAACTGGAACAAAAATAGAAAGGATTAATCTATATAGATAAAAATGTACTGTCTGTTGCCTGTCTGTCTGTCACTAAGTGTGACGTCAATAGATATATATAAGAAAGCTTTCATTTTGATACATGACGTCGTATTCAATATGACGTCTTATTCACTATAAATATTGGTGGCTCAGAGAAAAAGTACCACTTATATTGTGACTCGAAGAGAAAGTATCATTAATGTCAAAGAGAAATTATCCTTTAATGTCACCAAAAAGGGAACACCAGGAGGAAACGCCAGAGCAACGCAAAACCAGGGCTGTAGCTCAAAGAGAAAGGGCCAGATCAGGAATTTCCTTTTGATTCCTTGGCACGCTTTCATTTCTTACTTTCTCTGTTAGCCGCAAGCCTTTTGGCATTAGCTCTTTGAGCAACTTCCTCGGCTGTTTCTTCTGCCATTGTAGGTTCTTCTGTCATTTTAAGATCTATATTAAAAAATTTTCTTTGAAAGGCCTTCTTATATACTTATAATAACGTCATATACCAAGCCTTTGACGTCATAACAAACATGACATCAGTCGACAAACAACTTCATGACGGCATAATGCTCAATCCTTATAATGACGTCAGTCAACAAAACAAACATGACGTCAGTCAACACACAAACAACTTATTTTTATATATAGATTAGGGCATTAACATTATTTTGTGTTAGGGTGAGATGCACAAGATTTTGGAAAGAGACTTAATGAAACTTTAATTAAATACCAAAAATGAACGAATTGTACAAAAAACATAAGAATTGTAGAAAAAACTATAAAATAAAATTAGCAAGCCCAAGTAACGTACAATAAATTTATGAAAACAAAAATTGTTTGAATTGAATTCATTTAATATACTTCTGACCAGATAAGAAACTTCATTATTTTTGCTCATTGACGAAGAATGAGATAAAAATTAATGGAGAAAAAAAGAATTTTCCTTACCAGCATTTTCTAATATATATATATTTTTTTTGATCAAACACGAAGACTTATCTATTCCAAATCAGACCAAATTATCTCTTCAAAAACCACTGTTTTCATTCATAGAGTTCCTGGTAAACTCACTGTTCTCTCCCGATCCCTTCTGTGTATTTTTTTTCTTGCTGTTCACTTCAACTAGACTCAACATTCTTTTTTTCCTCGTTTTATTTCTTGGGACAAGCTTGAGTTCTTCGGTTGGTGGGCTGTTGTACATTTTACAGACACAGGCTCTCTAATTTACATATTCCTTGCAACCTTGGAGTCTAAAATTTCAGGAAGTAAGGATTCATTCCAGAAGGCTTCAAGCTTTGAAAATATCAAGCTAGAAAGAAGAATTTGTTTTAATATGCTTCTAGTGCCACTACTTCTAAATCTGCCCTTTTTCATTAGGGCAAAGCCGAATCCAGGTCCCAAGTTTCAAATTTGCTTAACAATTGGGGCAACTCTGGTGCTATTTTTTCTGGTTGCAATTCTCTGGAAGTAACTGCTAGTTATTCTCTTAGATATTTCATCAACCCAATTGTCATTTTTTGATTTGCTGTTGGTAATGTTGAGCAAACAGCTTATACTGGCAAAATCCAATTTTAAATACTGGTCAGTATATTTTTGTATAGCCAAATTTATTTCATCAAAAGTCATGTCTGGCTTATTGCAATTTGGTCCATAGTCACGATTGCCAAAGTTACAATTTCTATTTTTTAACTTAGCAACCTGTTTATCTCCAAGAGCACTATAATAACTGGTCAACTTACGCTTAGATCTTACACAAGGTTTAGCCTTTTTATTGCAATATTTTTTTGGTACCCAAGAAGGAATATTCCCCAAAATATTTTCCCAAGCTAATTGATGCCATTTTGGACCTGCGGAATGAACCTCGTTTAAACCGGCTTATTTGCTTTCCTCCTTTGAATTTTGCAACAACTGACATGTGGCTTTCATCTAAGTTTATGGTTGCGTCATTTCAAAGCTGCTCTGCTTCTTGACACACAATATCGACCCCTGTCATAACATCTTCAAACACGTGCAGGGGAAAAGTGTTCCACCGACCTTCTATTTTACCGTTTACGGTCAATTCAGCAGTCTTAGTACAGCTAGAATCACATTTTGTGTGGTTTCCAAAAACATGGTACGGACCTCTTCTTAAAAAGTTTTTCAATTCTTCCGCTGTTCCATTATTTTCAGAATTTATTTTTATCGCACCCCTATAAGTTTTTGTCAGTTGCTTGATAATTCCTCTGGGAAGAAATTTTGTTTACAAACCATTTTTATTTTTGCACAAATTATATGGATGGGTTGTGTAATTTTTTGTGATGTGATTTGGATATTCATGTTTCCATATTTTGGAACCGTAGGAAACACTTCGTTTAAGCTTATAATCACCGTCACTGATAAACTCTAAAAACTGTAATCCGTGCATCTCCTCACTGGAACGAAAGCCTTCAACTAGAATATATGTTTCCATGCTCTTCAGATTTCCATTATAATTCAAAAAGCAGAAATGATCTTTGGGAATTACTTTGGCGTTTTCAGAAAAAAACATTTATTACACTATTTAATTTTTATGCCAACATATAACAGTTTTTTCGTAAATACATCAATGATAACTGCAACACATCTATCGGCCGATTAATCATGTCGTTTGCTACGCATATTCCAGCCTCCATCACATATCACTTTGTCTTGTATGAATTCTCCTTATACCTATCATCATGAATGGCTGATTTTAAGGCCTCTCGTCCATTTTCTAGCAAAATTTCCAACAAACTATTCATCCAAGCATTACCAAGCTGCCTTTCATTATTGAAATAAACTATGTATGATATTGGTTTCACTCGAAGCACCCCGAAGAATTCACACATTGTAGAATACCCTCCTCCACTACCCATAGCTCCCCAAACAGCCTTCAAATTCAAGCAACCTTTAAGACTTGTTTTTTTTTCGGAAAAAGCAACCTGTGTCTGTTCCGTAAAACTTGAAAGATATTCTTTTAATCATGTTACTGGACATTATGGTTCACCTTTAATCGTCTTTTCCCAGTTACACTTATTGCACTTAACTTTCACTTCAGTTTTCATGCCTTTCTATTCTAATTGCTTTATAATCAATTTTCCATGATAGCAACTGTTTTGGTGTGTGCTTTATTTTGTGAATGCTGAAATTACTTCAGTAAGGAAATACCTTAAATTCACAATGAGGCTTACATCTGGAATTCCAGATAAGTCTATATCGGTATTGATACCGGGGCAATCAATACCATAAGAACCACCATCGTCTCCCAATTTATTTGAATCGTCTATAAGAGGATTTGCTGAAAATTCTTCTGAAATTTTAGATACATTTGAAAAATTATCTTTATCTTGTTCTCCAAGCAGCACCCTTCTACAAAAAACAAATGAAAAGAAAATATCGAAGAAAAACAGTTGTTGATAAGCCAATTATTTGTGAAACATAAACACAGAAGAGAAATATAGGTAATTGTTACCATATTGGAAGGGAGACCTTATACAGCTTATGAGGTCAAAGGTAAAGATCAGCAGAGGTAAAATATGACACTTATTTTTACTTACCTTGAAGTTAAGTTGATTTATGTCTTTTCGGACATGCACACGTGTGGGTGGCACGGTTTTAAAACCTTCCCCTCAAAAAATATTTGTATACTTGTTATTTTTTCATTTTTTTTTATATTATCAGCCTTTTATAAAAGGTGTTCCCTGTCTAAAATAACATCCCACATCCAGCACCCCTCTCCTCCAAAAAATTTTCTCTTCTGTTTAATATCCTGGAGACGAAAAGTTAATGTCCCTCCAAATCATGAACACGTAGAACTCACAACCCATCGGAAGCAATTTTACAAGCTATTGAACAAGAGGGAATCAAACTTGTATATTTAATTTTCACTTACCGGTATATTAAATTAAGCCACCTTTTGTTGACAGTTTCGATCAGAAAGACATAATGTCTTGCAGAAAAATATCCAATCTTTTTTTCTATTGGCCTATGAACAACGCTATTAAGCCAGAAACAGGGGTAAAATAAAGTAAAAAGCAAGCAAATTTTGAAATTGTATTTTTCTGATTTTGGTTTCAAACTATTTGTGATAAGCATCAGAAATTTGCTGTAATGGTTGTAGATTATAAAATATACACATAACCCAAAATTCTACCCTCTGGAACCAACTACATACATTCTAGCAAGAAAACAGTTAAAAATATAACAATTCTGCAACGAATATTTTTTTTTTAATACTGGTAGAATGAACTAAAAAAATAATCTACTGTCATTTCCCATCCACTACATTTTTATTCAACAAACTAAAATAACTTGATTTCTTTTTTTCCACATTATGGAAAGCATATACAGAAAAAGTGAGACAAGTGTTTTTTTCCTTTTTAACTCGAGAGTCATAAACAAAAATCAGCTCAAAATCCCTTAAATCGCAGAAGTTATTCAAGATTTTCTATCATAGGAAGAATAGCATTGGGCACAAATTAAGATGATTAGCAACCTTATCTCTAAGCTGTAGAACGTGTAAGTATAAGCGATTCCCGTCACCGTGGCAATTTGCGGCTGTCATATGAAATCACTGCGATACGCATTATTATTCCTAAGATATTTCCAGACATTTGTTGATATAAAATGAAGCTTAGGGCCCATTGATTCAAGTTTTGTTATGCAAACCCTTTTGTGATGTTAAAACACTTCACATCATCACTTCATTACACAGGTTCCCTCTGTAAAATCAACATGGCATCCGTCAGCACCCCTACGATATTTTCAACCTTTTCCCACCAAAACATGCTTATAAATCTTAAATTGAGCACTGTTTTTATTTTAACAGTGGTACTTAGTATTTCATTGTTCGAATGTGATAGTCCAAGGAAATTCAAACCATTTAAAATTTAAATTATTTCTTGAACGAAACTTCTCTTTATTTCCAATATTTTTATTCTAAACGGTTAACTTTTATCATGGCACCCTCTGGCACCCGTCATCATCGTTTAAGCGTTTTCTGACGCTTGAATATCCCAATGGATATGTTTTTTTATTTTTTGTTGCTATTATTTTCCGACAATTAACAACCTGTTTCAGACTATGGATGGCATACGACAACCTCCACTCCCCCTAAATGTGATGGCCCCCATGCAAATTCATGCCACCATAGCAATATATAGATGCCCCGTGACAGCCCTATGATAAGTATTATTATTATTAAGATATTTTCAAGATATTCCCTAAACAGAATTATACTTATAGTCCATTGATTCGTGTTTTTGTAAGCAAACCCTTTCGTAATGCCCCCAAAACACTTCACGCCACCATGGTGTTACGCAGCTGCCCTCATGGCATCCGTCATCATTTCTAAGGCATTTTAAAACTTCATACCACAAAAATAAATTTAAAAATTTTAAATTGAACACTGTTTTAATTTGAACAGAATGTGATAGTCCAAGGCAATTCACACCGTTTAGAATTTGAAAAATTTCTTAAATGAGCCTTCTCATTAAATTCTTATGATTTTATTTAAAATTGCTAGTATGGTAGCACCCTGAGGCACTCGTCGTCATCATTTAAGCGTTTTCTGAAGCTCGAATACCCCAATATATATTTATTTTCTATTATTTTCCAACAATTCCCAACCTGTGCCATCACTATGCCTGGTCCCTGTCACTCCCATATCATTTCTAAGACATTTTCAGACATTTCTTTTTAAAAATCATGTAATAAACCCAACGGCTCATGTTTTCACAAGAAAACCCTCTATGATAAGCCATGTCAATTAAGACCACCTTGTCACACTATTACTGACCTATTGGTACCTTCTACCACCCTTCATCATTTCCAAGACATTATCCTGATATTTTCTTGTTAAAAATCATTTATTCAATCCATCGGTTTATGTTTTGCAACCCAACCCTCCATGAAACACCCTGTTAATTCACACCGAAGTGTTATAGTATTCGTAGCCTTCAGACATACTCTGGTCAGACACACACGCACACACACACACACGCACACACGCACACACACAGACACATACACACATACTATCTTCATAGTTCCATTTCATTTCTGAATTTTCTCAAAGAAGAGAAAACAAAGTTCCACTTCATTTCTTAATTATCTCAAAGAGGAGAAAAAAAAGTTATGCTTCAATTCTGAATTTTCCCAAAGAACGGAATAAAAGTTACACCTCAGTTATGAGTTTTTCCAAAGAAGAGACAAGTTTCGCTTCATTTTCATGTTTTTTCAAAGAGCAGAAAAAAGCTACAAATCGATTCTGAATTTTCCAAAAAAGAGAAAAAGTTCCTGTTCAGTCTTGAATTTTCTCATAGAAGAGAAAAAGTTACACTTTGATTTTGAATTTTTCGAAAGAAGAAAAAAAAGGTTCACTTCAGTTTCGAGTTTTTCCAAAGAAGAGAAAAATTTCCACTTCATTTCTGAATTTTCTCATGAAAGAGAAAAAAAGTTACACTTCGATCCTGAATTCTCCAGAGAAGAGAAAAAGTCTCACCTCAGTTCTGAAGTTTCTCAAAGAAGTTCTGAATTTTCCATACCTGTGTTTCTGACTTGTTGCGTGTGGTTGCGTGTTTGTGTGTTTTTCCCTCTGGGTGTTTTTGTCTTTCTGCCCATGCGTGTGTGTCTGAGTTTATCAGTCCTGGCTGAGCTTCGTTGAAGTAAGGATGCAAGAGCTGTGTAAAAAAGTTTTTTGAAAACATTTTTAGTTTTGAAGCTCACATTTTAATGTAAGTTATATATATATATATATATATATATATATATATATATATATATATATATATATATATATATATATATATATATATATATATATATATATATATATATATATATAGATATATATATATATTATTTCTGCGTGCGAGTCTTCTAAAATTTGGCTGAATATTTGGAGGGATTGCGGCAGGCCTAAGTCTGGGACTATAAATGGTCTGCGGCTACGTTCTAAACGTGTTTTTGCTAAAGTGTTAAGAAAACATAAGGTTGATCTTATTGAGAAAAACGCTCATAAAATTGCAGAGAACCCTTCGAAGCTCTGGAAAAAGTTTGAACGCCCTTGTGAACACATTAGTGCAAATAATATTCCTGAGCCTGAGTGGATAAATTATTATAAGCATGAGTTTTCTTCTCCCGATCCTGCTCTTGAGTCAAAATTTGAAAAAGAATTAAGTGCTTGTCTGAAGAAACACGAACCCTCGACATTTATTATTAAGCCAAGTGATGTATCGTTTTATTGTCAAAAACTAAAGAAAAGAAATTCTGCGGGAGTTGATGGAATTACTGCCAGACATTTTGATTATGCAAGTGCTCTTCTTTTTAATCATTTATCTCTACTTTTTCAAATGTCTATTGAAAACGGAGTTGTTCCTTATCAATTTACAGTTGGTCAAATAACCCCTATCCCGAAAAAAGGCAAAAAGGATTTTACTTCGTGTGATTCGTTCCGACCTATAACAGTTTCTTGCACTATTTTTAAATTGTTCGAGTCAGTTATTTTGGATGAAATTGTTTCTAAATGTTATGTCCCACCCCACCAGTTTGGTTACCAAAAAGGTATTAGCCGGGAGCATGCCCTTTTTGCTTTAATGAATGTTCTTGCTGATGCAGAAAGAAGTAGATCCCATATTATCCTTTGTGCTTTAGATGTTGCTCGTGCTTTCGACTCTTGTATCTTTTCCCAAGTTTTATTTGAAGCGTATAAAAGAGGGGTAAATTTTTGTATAGTGAAGTGCCTTCTGTATATGTACCATCACCTTAAGGCGAAGTTAAAGGGGGGATCTTCCCTTTTTAATATTTTGAAAGGAGTCCGTCAAGGTGGCCTTACCTCACCTTCTTTATTTAATCACTCTGTTTTAAATGCCCAAAATTCTGTTAATTTTAGTTGTATTCACCGTGGATTTAACTTATCTTTAATAACTTTTGCAGATGACGTTTTGAATCTAAGCCGTACTTTTAGTGGATGTGAAAACGCGTTTAATCAGCTTTATAATGAATATAAAAATATTGGGCTTTCTTTCAATGTTGATAAAACTACTGTTGTAGCTTTCAATTTTAAAGAGACAAATGGCCCTATTTCTTTATCTTTAGCTAATGTTCATGTCCCCCTTTCTCAAAAATTAGTTTACCTTGGAATGCCTATTGGAAAAAATATGAAAGAAACTGTGAATTTATCCCTTGAACTTTTGAAGAAAAAACTGAGAATTGCTTATGCTTCAATTGCATCTAATATTAAACATATTGATAAATTAAATCTTGCGAAAATTTATAATAGCCTAGTTGTACCTCATCTCCTTTCTCTTTGTCCGGTTTGGCAGTTTTTTAGTGAACCTCAGAAACTATCTGTTCGTAGAGTATATTTTCGTTATGCTAAATTCCTTCTCAGTTACCCTCCTTGGACTAGAAATAGTTACTTAGTGAACAAATTCCGCCTAGTTTCTCCTACATCTATTATTGATAAAAGGCTTCATGATTTTCGTTCTTCTATGTCGATACTGTCTCACCCATGGTCAGCATTACTTATTTAATTGTTTGATTGTGTTGATTTGTATTTATTTGTTCCTTTTTTTTTCTCTCTTATTACTCCATCTTAAGGGCGTTCCGCCCTCTTTTTGTAGATGGGTTATAAATAAATTGAATTGAATTGAATTGAATTGAATATATATATATATATATATATATAATATATATATATATATATATATATATATATATATATATATATATATATATATATATATATATATATATATATATATATATATATATATATATATATATATATATATATATATATATATATATATATATATATATATATATATATATATATATATATATATATATATAATTTAAAGTGCCGAAACCCTATAGGCAAGTGTGTTTTCTCCTGATGAGCCTGATGTTTTTATTATTTGGTAAATGACGACTTATACTTATTGACGACACGACTGCCTGTCCATGGATTATTCTTTATGGTTCTTTGTGTATGGCTATGCTGTTTGACCTATGTGATTGTATGGATGAGTAGGGTTAAGGCCTCATTCAAGTGCTGGTCTACATTAATCACTAATGTAGGAAAACAGTCTTCCTTTTCTCCTTCTGTCTTTTTTTTTTTTTATGTGTTTGTGCTGATGCATTGGTGATTTCTCTTTATATTATATATATGTATATATATATATATATATATATATATTATATATATATATATATATATATATCTATATATATATATATATATATATATATATATATATATATATATATGTGTGTGTGTGTGTATGTGTATGTGTGTGTGTGTGTGTGCTGAAGGCGGCCCGTGAAAATAGGGCAAATTTATTCACTGAATGGAAGTTGAGTAGAAATTCGATAGACTTAAGGAATTTCAAGTTCAAAAACAGATAAAATTGAGTTAGAATTAGGTGAATAGCATTAAATAATAAATCATTTGGAAACAACTTCTTAACGAGGGTATGGTCGCTTGGCATCTCTGTGTTAAATGAGTGCAAGGCACTGGCCAGTTCTGGTCAAGGGGTTTACAGCTGGTTATTAATAAAATTCTATTATGTAGCAACTTATTAATGAAATTCAGCCGGCACCAGTTAGGGCCGGCCAGTCTTTCACGGCCTATCTAATATATAAATAACACTAGTGCTAGTGAACCATCTGCTGATATCTCCCCATAATTGAAGGATTATAGAAAGATAGCACTTTACTGAAAAAAAAATCAAGTACAAGAAATAAGACTAATAATTTAGGAGTCGAAATTGAATAATTAGCTTCAGAACAAAAAAATAATCTATGATGATTTTTGTAGACTTACACGAGCATATCGGTAACTGTCAGCATACAATTAAAATTATCAGTTATAAAATTGTAACTTATGATACAAATTCTAAAGTGAGTATGCAATCCTAGTCCTATCAAAATTGTTTTGATTCAAATTGTCTTCAAAATAATCATAAAGTATCCTTTTGAGATCCCAAACGACAGTCAATCACTAGACTGAGCTCATTGTGCAGAAGTGGCAAATCAAAAAAAAAAGAAAGAAATTAAACAACAACCCAAAAATGCTTTATTTTTGCATTGTTAAAAGTGTCCCTTATAAAATTACCTTTACTCTACAAAAACTTATATTCTTTTGTGTTTTCAGTAAAGCGGAGTTTTCTATAATCCTACAAATATAGGGAAATATTACCAGTTGGTTAGTTTGTACTAGTTTTATCAATGTATACAAAAATACAATGGAACACCCTCCCCCCTACAGAAATATTCCTTCGGAACATGCATTTTCATTGTTTGTTTCTCTCATTTCTTTTGTTACTTCATAATTACTATATGGTCACCGATTAAGTTCTAACCATCTCACTACCATCCCTTTGCGCCCCTCCATGTTCCACATATATTAATTATTGAGCTGTCATTTTTGTCAGTTAATCTGATGCCTGGATATGATCCATATTCGGTTTTACACTCCAAATGAAACACAAACTTAAACAGCACGAATTCCTGGCAAACAGATCAATTCCTTCGATATATCATGCGTTCAAAATTTGATATTAAGGCCAATCTATTAACTTTTTCTGTGCAAATTGTAAAAGTAATTTAAAAATCCTGTTATTGCCAATGGTTGCAACCATGTGGTTGTTACATTCCAGTTTAAGCCTAAGGGACTCAGAGGTTTTTAAATTGATAGGCTTTCAATTAGCAGTCAGATAAGCGGATGGGTACCCATAGAAAAAAACAGCATTATCAACTAAAACATTAGTTATGTAGAATGCTGTTTTAACCTGAACGACCTAATTAAGACGACACAAAGTGTATGCCATTATAAATTGGCTATGAAACAAACCAAAGTTAAGTCAGTTCCTTTGGGAACTGCGTTGCCTTTGAGATATGAGAATATTCCACTTTGAGCGGAGATGCCAGTGCAGCAGAAGTTAGGTGTTAGCGATATAACGGATAGGCGTATTACAAGCATATTTCGATTCCGGCAGAATATGATCAGTGCAGATGGTTCTGGTAAAGTAGCTCCCATAATAGTGAAGTTTCAGAGCAAAGATATTCTCTAAAGAGTCTTCAAAGAAAAAGCAAAATTAGCGCATACCGGTGTATACATCACTGAGGCTTTAACAAAGCACCGCAGAGACATTTTGAACATGGCAAGAGACAACTTGGTGTGAAGTATGTTTGGACAGACCATGGTAATGTCCTTGTGAAAAGGCCAAGCGACCCTTCCGTTCGCAGAATAAGGTCACTTGTTGATTGCATGTGATTTTGTTGATTAATTTTTTTTTTTTTTTTTCTTTTTCAGATATTTTTTTATTTTGATTTTTGTTGTTCGATAGTAACACCAATATTTACTATTTTTCATTTTAATGGGTACTGATCTACTAAGTTTGCGGCTTAAACGATAGGAACAAGACCCATTTGATATTGACAAATATTTATTATCTAAGCTTGTGGCAGAGCAGTCTACTTTAAGTTTTCGGCCGGGTCGTTTTAGCACGTATATTAATGGACCTGTATACATTAATAAAAGAATAAATGAGTGCCTTGTGTGCGCTTGGAACTGCCACATTACGTCATCTTATCATGATATTGTTCAATTTATGTATGAAAATAATTCTTTTCAGTTGCTTGCTTTATGTGAAACGTATTTGGGTAGGGATAGTTTTCTCTCGTTCTATAGTTTTCCAGGATATTGTTTAGAATCGAAAAACCGTTCAAAAATGGGCAGAGGAGGCCTGGCGTTTCTAGTAAGGGACTCTTCAGTATAAGGTACGTGATGACTTTGAGGTTTGGCTAGAGGGTGAGTTTGAAAGTTTTTCTATTGAAGTTAGATTTGAAGAAAAGAATTTTTTATCTTGTATTATTTATAGACCACCAAGTGCTATGTTTGATCGTTTAATATCTGGTTTTGATGATTTAATGCTGAATGTAAGAAATTCAGGTTTGGAATTTATGATAATGGGTGATTTTAATTATGATTTGAAAATACTAGCTGGTAAACATCTTGATTTTTTAAATTTCATGTCATCTCAAGATCTATACCTTGTGGTCACAGTTCCAACAAGGATCACCGAGCATTCTGCAACCTTGATTGACAACATATTTGTTTCGTCACGTCAAGTAGCAACTACATGCGCAGACGTTATAATTTTGCCTATCTCTGATCACCTGCCAGTCCTAGCTAGATTAGAACTTCACATAAAAAAACAAGTACTGAAGCGTAATATACAGATCCGAGATCTGAAGCCAGTGAACGTTAAAATATTTTCAGAAGAGCTAGGTGCTGTAATTCGGGAGAGTATATTCAGGGAGAATAAGCCATCTTTGGCTTTTGAAAAGTTCAACACCACGCTGCTAGGTATTTATGACTTGACATGCCCACTGAAAAGCATGAAAATAAGAAAAAAAAGCAGGGAGAAAACCTTGGGATGATGATGAGCTTTTGCGAATAATTGATATAAGAAATTCTTTGTATACAGCACACATCAAAGAACCAAATGAGTTTAGTTCTGCACAGTTTAAGGATCAACGTAATCTAGTTAACTCTACTAGACGAAATAAAATGAGAGACTTTTATCGCGAAGAATTTAAGAAAAATGCATCAAACCCTAAAGCCACTTGGAAAATTATTAATGAAGTGATCAGAGGGAGTCCTGCTCCACAACAGTATAACCTAAATGTTGGTGGCGAAATAGTTCGAGATCTTGACAAAGTATGTGATTTGTTTGCTTATCATTTCTCGAAGATTGGTGAAACTGTTCAGAGTGAAGCAACAGTGAACAACGAGTTGCTGATAGAAGAATCAACTTTTGAAGACCTAAGAGGTCAAGATTTTGAAATGTAATTAGAACCCTGCGATTCTGTAGAAATAGAGAAGATTGTTTCTTCAATAAAATCAAACAGTGCTGGGACCGATGGCCTCAACCTACGAAATCTAAAATCAGTGCTTCTGAATATTCTTCCAGTACTAGTATTTTTGATAAATCTGTCAATGGCAGAGGGTCAATTTCCCCGTTCGCTGAAAATGGCCATGGTCATCCCGCTTCCAAAGTCTGGGACTCTAAGTGACCTTTCAAATTGGAGACCTATATCAATACTACCCATCATTTCAAAGCTATATGAAGAAATAGTGCACCAAAGACTATGTGAGCATCTAAAAAATTGCAGATTTCTGTCTGAAACTCAATTTGGATTTAGAAAAAGACATTCAACTGTGCGTGCCGCTTTAAATTTAATTGATAAGGTAAACAGTGCATTGGAAGAAAAATATTTTTGCATGACAATTTTCATTGATTTTAAGAACGCTTTTGATACCGTTGATTTTGGAATTTTGTTGGATAGATTGTCGAAGTTAGGTATTAGGAATAAGTGTTTGAGTTGGTTTGAGTCGTATTTGCGAGGTAGAAGTGCAAAAGTTGCAATAAATAATGAAGTTTCACAGGCTTACCCATTGAATTGCGGAGTGCCACAAGGTTCTGTCCTAGGTCCTCTTTTATTTTTAATATATGTAGATAGTATGAGATTTTTTGTCCCTGGTTACTTAACGTCTTTTGCCGACGACACTGCTATAACTGCTTTTGCCAAATCGTTGCCGGACTTGATAGACCGAGCAAACAGTGCTTTAAAGGGACTTCATACGTTTGTTACACTCAATAAACTTGCTGTTAATGCTTCAAAAACAAATTACATGGTTTTTAGAAGGACTGGTGAGCCCAAAGATTTACCTTCAGATATTAAGTACAATGATGTTTCTTTGAAACAAGTCCGAGAAACGCGTTACCTCGGGTTTTTTCTTGACTTCAAACTGAGTTGGAAGGCGCACAGTGACCTAGTTTCCTGCAAAGTTTCAAGGAGAGTTGGAATGCTGTGGCGTCTAAAATATGTGCTTCCTTTGAAAGTTTTAATGTCACTGTACCATACTTTAATAGCGTCGTATATAAATTATAGTTGTTTAATCTGGGCTAGTAACTTTCAGTCTAATTATAGGAGAGTTCAAGTGCAACAGAATAAGGCTATTAGAATTCTAGGAAATTATGATCGTAGAAGCGCTATTACTGTGTCTATATATAAGAAGTTTGATATTTTGGATGTTGGAAAAATCAGAGACATGCAGATTGGTATTTTAGTATATCAGTGTCTGCATAATTTAGTGCCTGATATTTTTAATGATTTTTTAGCTTGGATTCTTCTTATCATGATTATGACACGCGAAATTCATATAATTTTGTTCATGAGTTTCGGAATACTTCCTGGTTGGCTCAGGTCATCAGATACATGGGACCGTCCTTCTGGAATCTATTCCCACAGCAAGTTAAGGAATCAGAAAGTCTGCCTCAGCTGAAACGTCGCCTCAAGGCCCATCTTCTGAATAATTAGTAATGTTGTGTATTTTAGATTGAGAGAAGGGCATCTCCCCCCATTTTGTTAAATTGATCATTGGTTTTTGCTTTGTTTTCTTTTTTTGTAGTTTATTTATCTTATTTATTTTTCTTTTTGATGTCAGTGAAATATTTTAAAGAAATAGATCGTATTGTATGTCAGCTATGCTTACAGGCCATTGCGGCCAATTCTTTTTTTTGCTGATGAATGAAAGTTTATTGTATTGTCTTTTGAATAAAATTACCTACCTACCTACCTACCATCAAAAGTTACGAGCCTCAGAAAATTTGCCTTATTTTTGAAAAGATGGGAAACACCCCCTAAAAGTCATAGAATCTTAATGTAAATCTCACCATCGGATTTAGCGTATCAGAGAATCTTACGGTAGAGGTTTCAAGCTCTTATCTGCAAAAATGTGGAATCTTGTATTTTTCGCCAGAAGAAATTTCGCGGATGTGTGTTTATTTGTTTTTTGTTGTTTTATTTTCCCAGGGGTGATTGTACAGACCCAGTGGTCCTAGAATGTCGTAAGAGGGCTCATTCAAACATAAATTAAAAGTTATAGTGCCCTTTTTAAGTGAACAAAAAAATTAAGGGGAAGTAAGGCTTCCTCCCACGCTCATTTTTTCCCAAAGTCACCAAATCAAATATTTGAGATAGCCACTTTGTTCAACATAGTCGAATAATCAATAACTATCTCTTTGAGGACGACTTAATCCCCCACAGTCCCCGGGGGAAGGGCTGTGAGTTGTGAGCTTTGCCCTTTGTTTACATATATTATAGATTAATGGGAAGTAGGCAGACACTCTTAGGGTATTTTTCTGGGGGCTTGGGGGAGTGGAGGTGGTTAAGTGTGATGATCTTTCCATGGAGGAATTTTTCACAGGGGAAGAGAATTTCCCTGAGGATTTCCTAGCATTATTTTAAAAAATTAGAAATTATATTAAACAGTGAAAGTAAGGAGCAACATTAAAACTTAAAACGAACAGTAATTGTTACGCATATAAGGGGGTTCTTCCCCTCGTCAATATCTCCCTCTTCACGCTTAAACATTTTTAGTAATTTTAAAAAAACTATTTATTCTAATTAAACAGCTTTTGGAATTCAGGGGGCATTCTTAAGGAATTGGAACAAAATTTGAACTTTAGCGTAAAGAGCGAGGTATTGACGAGGGGGAAAAATCCCTCATATTACGTATATGAGGTAGTCTTGTCCTTTTGTTTGTACCTCACTCTTTACGCTAAAGTTAGGATTTTGTTAAATAATGGCCGATATAAACAATAATTTGTTTGTGTTATTTTTTGGTAAATCTTAACATTTAATATTATCTTAAGCAGCTTCTTAACTATGATTTTTATGTGATGATAAGCCAAATTATTGTTTGTTTTCGGCTTCTGATTGTTATTAAATAATAAAAAAAAAGTTTTTTCCAGCTGAAAGTAAGGAACAACATTAAAACTTAAAACGAGCATAAATTATTACTTATACGAGAGGTGTTGCCCCCTTTTCATTACCTCACTCTTTACGCTATTGTTTGACTTTTTGTTCCAATTATTTAAGAATGACTTCTGACACATAAGGACCGTTTATTTAGAATAATAAGCTTTTCAAAAATTCACAAACACTTTAGTGTAAAGAGCGAGGAAATGAGGAGGGGGCAACTCCCGCATATACGTAATGATAACCAAAAGGAAAATCTGAGAAAATTGTGGTTAAAATAGTCTGTGGTAACGAACTGTAAGTAAGAAACGAACCGGCTCAATATTAACCGAAACTCTGCAAAATGGTTTTAAAAAAGATTTTTATAACACCATATATATCAAAAGAATTTGCTGACTTCAAATATATAAATTTCATTAAGTTTAGTCTTACCCATCAAAGATAATAGGTCTGAGAATATTTTCCTGATTTTCGAAAAAAGGGAAAAATACCCCTTAGAAATCAATCAATCTTAATCACACCATCAGATTCAGCTTATCAGAGAACTCTACTGCATAGGTTTCGAGGTAGTATCTACAAAAAAGTGTAAATTTGTATTTTCTGCCAGAAGAAAGATTACGGTTGTGTGTTTATTTATTTATTTTTTTCCCCAGAGTTGGTCGTATAAGCCCAACGGTCCTAAAATATTAAATAGGGCTCATTCAATCAAAAATTAAAAGTTCTAGTGTCTTTTTTAAGTGACCAAATTAGAGGGCTACTAGGCCACCTCCCCCGCCACTTTTTTCCCAAAATCGTCCGATCAAAATTTTGAGATAGCTATTTTGCTCATCATTATTTAAAGGCACAATAACTATGCCTTTGGGCAAAACATGCCCCCCAGCCCCAGGGGAAAGGTCCTTAAGTTATAAAATTTGCCCATTGCTTATGCATAGTATTTGTTATTGGAATGCAGACATACATTTTCGGCTGGGGGTGGGGACAAATTTGATGCTGGGGGTTTCTCCACGGAGGAACTTTCCATGGCGAGGGAAGTTTCCAGGGAGTGAACTTGTTAGGGGAAATTATACACTGCGGGAATTTGCCAGAATTTTTTAAAAGAATTATTTTCATATGTCTTGCTTGCTCTTTTCCCTCTCAATTTTAGTGGAGTGGTTAAACGTATATAACGCAGTGGTTAAGAGTATTTGTCCGGGGTAAATTTTCACCGGGATTCAATGGTCTAGAGGATATTTCCATAATGAGGGGTTTCTCTGTGGAGGTGGGTTCAGATTTCCTGGGATCAGAAATTAAATAACGATCAAAAATTAAATAAATTTTTTTTTTACCTACTGACAGTAAGGAACGACATTAAAACTTAAAACGAATAGAAATTATTCCATAAATGAAAGTGACTGTCCCCTCCTCAACGCCTCCCTCTTTACGCTAAGGTTTGGCTCTTCCTCACAGCTCTATTTCTTAAGACAATGAAAGAAGTTTTGATGTCGCTCCATACTTTCAGTAGATAAAACTTGTTTTTTTAATCTAATTTTTAATACAGAAAGGCTTGAGAGCTAGATAGTCTCTTTGAGAAGGAAAGCTGGTATAACTTTTTTAGAACTATATAAAAATGATTATTTTCACTTTTTGGTAATAGTATATCGTGACAGGGCAGAAATAAGGCAGATAGTCATATAAAAATGGTATTTTTGGTAGTCTATCAGTTTTGGGAGCCACTTGAAGGTTATGCGAGACCAAAATTTTATGACCTACGATTTCCATAGGATTTGCAAACGAGCGTTTGAATGAGATTTCTAATTAACAACGTTTCTAATTAAAGACTTACAACATTTAAGTTGAATGGACAGTTTGTCTAAGTTAAGTAAAGAGTAAATTTGGTATCGGGCGTATCGGTTAAACGCATTTCGGTACCGCGCGTATTAGTATCGCTTTTTTTTCAGCGATGGTTTTGAGCCTTCTATATGATTTCTTATTAAAATTAAATAAAAAAAACGTTTTATGAACTGAAAGTAAGGAACGATATTAAAACTTAAAACAAACAGAAATTACTCCGTATATGAAAGGGGTTGTTCCCTGCTCTTAACGCTAAGGTTTGACTCAATCTCTCAACTAAACTTTTTAAAACAGTAAAAAACTTTATCGTAAAGAGCGGGGTGTTGAGGAGGGAACGGCCCCTCTCATATACGGAGTAATTTCTGTTCATTTTAAGTTTTAATATCGCTCCTTACTTTCAGTTAAAACAACTTGTTTTTTTTTATTTAATTTCTGAACGTTTTTTAATTAATACTTGTTTCGATTTTAGCTCTACGCACATAAATATTTAAAACAAAATTTGCATATTAATTTATTTTTAAGGCTAGATGGCTTTCTCATAGTTTTGATTGAACGATTTAGAGAAAAAAGGAGCGGGGGAGTAGGCCTAGTTACCCTCCATGTTCTTGGTTGTTTAAAAAGACAACTAGAACTTTTAATTTTTTGCGAAAGTTTTTATTAGTAAAAAATATACGTAACTTACGAATTACCTTACGTAACGAACTTCTATATTCGTATGTTCTTATTACGTATATAAAAGGGTTCACCCTCTCGTCAGTACCTTGCACTTTACACAAAAGCTTAAATTTTGTCCCAATTCCTTAAGAATGACCCCGGAATCACATAGTTGAAATTAATAAAATTACTTTAGCGTAAAGAGCGAGGTATTAGTAGGATTTGAACCCCTCATGTGCGTAATAATTTCTGTTCGTTTAAAGTTTTAATGATGCTCCTTACTTTCAGTTGAAAAAACTTTTTCATATTTATTTTTTCATTGTTCTTTAAAAAAAATACTAAGAAATCCTGTGTCCCCTTCAAGGAAATTTTGTTCCTCCATCATAAGTTCCTCAATGGAAAGTTTCCACGCTTAACTCCCTCCCCTCAACCCTTC
This sequence comes from Artemia franciscana, assembly GCF_032884065.1. Classification (NCBI taxonomy): domain Eukaryota; kingdom Metazoa; phylum Arthropoda; class Branchiopoda; order Anostraca; family Artemiidae; genus Artemia; species Artemia franciscana. The sequence continues at coordinate 9,734,292 of NC_088870.1, read as the reverse complement.
CCTTGAACCAAAAATTCCCCTGAAAACGTCTGTACACTTCCCAATAACTATTTCTATATGTAAACACTGTTTGTAACTTGCAGCCCCTCCCACGGGAACTGTGGGGGAGTAAGTAGTCCCCAAAGACATAGTTATTAGGTTTTTCGACTATGTTGAATAAAATGGCTATCTCAGAATTTTGATAATGTGACTTTGGGGGAAAATGAACATGGAAGGTGGCCTAGGGGCCCTCTAATTTCTTAGGTCACTTAAAAAGAGCACTGGAACTTTTCATTTTTGTTAGAATGAGCCCTCTCACGACATTCTAGGACCACTGGGTCGATACGATCACCCCTAGAAGAAAACAAAAAACAAAACAAATAAATACACATCCGTGATCTGTCTGGTAGTAAAAAATGCAAAATTCCACATTTCTGTAAATAGGAGCTTGAAACTTCTGCTGTAGGGTTTTCCTGATACGCTAAATCTAATGGTGTGATTTTGTTAAGATTCTCTGACTTTTAAGGGGTGTTTCCTCCTATTTTCTAAAATAGGGCAAATATTCTCAGGCTCGTAACTTTTGATAGGTGAGTTTAAACTTAATGAAACTTATATATTTAAAATCAGCATTAAAATGCAATTGTTTTGATGCAACTATTGTTATAAAAATTCCATTTTTTAGAGTTTCGATTACTATTGAGCCGGTTCACTCCTTACTACAGTTCGTTACCACGAACTGGTTAATGGGCGAAGATTAATGTAAAAATAAAGTTTTTCTGAGGGAATTAAAAAGCAAAGTTGAAATTTCAAGCAAACAAAAATTTAGTTTACATCCTATCTAAAATAGTGACTAAGACCACACTGCCTTTCCATAACAAACAAATACAAAGTTGAAACAATAGGGAAAATCTTTTCAAGACAGCGGAAATCAATTCTGTGAATATTTTGGCCCTATGTCCAAGGGCCGTCTTCAGCACACTACAAGAAAGAGAGAAAAAAAATATGTATATATAAATAAACTTACATTAAATTGTGAGAATTAAAACTAATAATGTTTTTTTTAAAACTATTTTAAAACAGCCCTAGTATCCTTACTTCAACGAAGTTCAACCAGGACTGACAAAAAGAGTGAAGTGAGATGATACATTCATTCAAACAAAACAGAACAAAGTGATTAAATGCAATTTCTCAGAACCTACCTTGCATTTTTAGCTGCCTGCCTCAAAATCCTTTTCGTAACTGTTTCAATACTATTATAAATCGGTTTAGTAAAATATTTTGTTTGATCATTCTTAATTAAATTTGAGTATATAGAATCTAGTGAGTACTCCCCTAAGCCCCTGTTTAAAGAAATATTAATATTTATTTTGGGACTAATTTCGATTGATTCCCGAACCACCTGTTTTATCCCCAAATAATTACTGATGAGTGAAGACTTTTCAAAAGTATCGTGTGGGATGGATTGTTAAACATATGCCAACCTAAAGCAGAATCAAAAGAGTTGTTGGAACTATTTGAAATTAATCCCTTGTCTATGTCTTTTTTATGTTGCTGTAGCCGTTTTTTTAGATTCTGATGGATTCTGCCAACATAGTAATTTTCTCAAGGTATTTGATAGACTCCCCTTTGGCAAGTAACTGGGGTTTTATCTTTACCAGAATTTAAGATATAATGATTTTAAAATTATTAGTAAAAACTACATACAGATTATTTTTGTGCAAATATTTTTTTATTTTTGTTGTGATTTTTGGAATATACAGAAGAAAGACAATATTTGAGGGCTTATCAGTAGCCTCACATTGTGAAATCTCTTCTTAGATTTTACAAGAATGTCTTTTTAGTCTACGGTTAATTACCTTATTGAAAAAGGAATGGGGTATCCATTACTGAAAGGAATATCTCCGATAAAGTTTATTTCTGCATTTATATACGAATCGGCAAATTTTCAGGGCACGATCAATTAGAGAAGTTACAACTGCTCTTTTAGCTCGTGGGGTTATATAAGAGTCCTCGTGACGAGGGGCTTTGTTAGAGAGTGAGTAGAATAGTCTTTTCCTCAATAATTTTAGCTCAAGGTTAATACCATTTAGGGATCTCCATTATGAAAGTGAATATATGCCTATAAAAGTTCCTTATAAGGCATCCAGAATAAAAATGTGTGAGAAGCTTGTTGAAGCTATGACTATAGTCTAGCTCCATAGGCATCTAATACTTTCTTATTTTTATTTGTCCAAAAGGATCAATTTGCATTAAAAATAAATTATTTCAATCGGGGAGTAGATTAGTTCGATTGATGATTGAGATTTATAGTTGAATTAGGAAAAAAGTGATTGAAAGGCTTCCAAACCCTTTCCATTTTGCCCCTCCCCTCCCTCGTAATCTCCGAGACATCCTGTAAGCTTTTGGTAAATATTTGTTCAGAATAGTGGAAAACTCAGTGGAAAATTTTAATAAAAATGTCCGTGAGAGTGACTTAACCAGGACCCAGGGCAAAGGTTGCAAATAATGCTAGTTGATATTTTTAAATATAGTTTGTAGGATATTTCTAGAATGACTGGTATTATCAGGTTAAAATTTGAAGGAATTTTGAAAGCTGTGGAAAAGTAAATTCAAAAAGACTATGTGTTTCCAGTTTGTCGAAAAAGTGATCTTCAATATTTCAACAACAGCTACCGTTTCATATTTTGAAACTTTCATGGAACAGTGACAGCAATGTCCAACTAAATTCAATGATATTATATACATATAGATGGTCCAAACAGCCTACCACCAAATCTTCAAAAATGGCTAGGATAGCCAACTAAGTTAATACTTTCGATGAATTCCAAGTAGGATGTTAAATAAATTAATAGACTTAATGTTGACTTATTTACTTGACTTGACCTTATACATAAAAAACGCTGTACATAAATTTATTCAAAGGGGACAGAGAGGAGACGTCTTTTTTAATATTATTAAATAAAAAAAAACAAGTTTTTTTTAGCTGAAAGTAAGGAGTGACATTAAAACTTAAAACGAACAGAAATTACTTCGTATATCAAAGGGGCTGCTTCCTCATCAACGCCCCGCTTTTTACGCTAAAGTTTGACTTTTTCTCTCAACTCTACTTTTTAAAACAGTGAAAAACTGTAGCGTAAAGAGCGGGGCGTTGATGAGGAAGCAGCCCCTTTCATATACAAAGTAATTTCTGTTCGTTTTAAGTTTTAATGTCACTCCTTACTTTCAGCTAAAAAACTTGTTTTTTTATTTAATTTCTGAACGTTTTTCAATCAATGCATGTTTTGATTTGGGCTCTCCGCAGAGGAATAATTAACGCGAAATTTGCAAGTTTTTTTTTGCTAAATGGCTTTCTCTTAGTTTTGTTTGAATGATTTTGAGAAAAAGGGAACGGTGGAGGAGGCATAGTTGCCCTGTGATTTTTTGGTTACTTAAAAAGGCAACTAGAACTTTTAATTTTTTACGAATGTTTTTATTAGTAAAAGATAAACGTAACTTATAAATTAGCTTACATAGCAAACTTTTTAAATCTCATGTTCTTATTACATATATGAGGGGTTCACCCCCTCGTCAGTACCTTGCTCTTTACACTAGAGATTAAATTTTGTCCCACTTCATTAAGAATGACCCCTGAATCACAAAAGCCGCAGAATAAATAGTTGAAATCACTAAAAAACTTTAGTGCAAAGAGCGAGGTATTAGGAGGAGGTGAGCCCCTCATATGCATAATAATTTCTTTTCGTTTTAAGTTTTAATGCTGCTCCTTACTTCCAGTTGGAAAAACTTTTCATATTTATTTTTTTCATTGTTTTTTTTTTATAAATAATGCTAAAAAATCCTGCGCTCCCTTCACGGAAATTTTCTTCCCCCATGACAAATTTCTTGATGGAAAGTTCCCCCAACATATCACCCTCTTGTCAACCCCTCCCCCAAACCAAAAAATCCCCCTGAAAATGTCTGTACACTTCTCAATAACCATTACTATATGTAAGCACTGGTCAACGTCTGTAACTTGCAGCCCCTCCCAAGGGGCCTGTGGGGGATTAAGTCGTGCCCAAAGACATAGTTGTAAGGTTTTTCAACTACGCTGAATAAAATGGCTATCTCAGAATTTTGATCTGTTCACTTTGGGAAAATAATTAGCGTGGGAGGGGGCCTAGGTGCCCTCCAATTTTTTTGTCACTTAAAAAGGGCACTAGAACTTTTCATTTCCGTTAGTATGAGCCCTCTTTCAAGATTCTAAGACCACTGGGTCGATACGATCACTCCTGGGGAAAAAACAAACAAAAAACAAACAAACAAATAAACATGCATCCGTGATCTTCCTTCTGGCAAAAAATACAAAATTCCACATTTTTGTAGATAGGAGCTTGGAACTTCTATCTTAAGGTTCTCTGATACGCTGAATCTGATGGTGTGATTTTCGTTAAGATTCTATGACTTTTAGGGGATTTTTTTCCCTATTTTCTAAAATAAGGCAAATTTTCTCATGCTCTTAACTTTTAATAGGTAAGACTAAACTTGATGAAACTTATACATTTCAAATCAGCAATAAAATTCAATTCTTTTGATGTAGCTGTTAGTACTAAAATTCCATTTTTTAGAGTTTTGGTTACTATTGAGCCGGGTCGCTCCTTACTACAGTTCCTTACCACGAACTGTTTGAAAGAAAATAAAAAATAAATTTACGCTTCAATAGCTCTTACTGAGCACAGAAGAAACAAAAAAAGAGAGAACGAAGAAAGAAAAGAAGAGAAAAAAGAAAATAAAAACAAATATAACAAAACGTTTGTAATAATGAGTAACTTTCAATAAAGTTACTCAGGATTTTGCGTAAACGTTTTCCCTATTTAAAAATTAGATTAATGTTCCCAGGGTCTTGAGTTTTAATATATACTTTTAGTGTCAATGAACTTCCGAAATTTTGAACGGTTATGAATGACAAATTCTTCTTATGTATAAATTGTCATCCTATCACTGAAATCTATTTTTAGTTGGGGTTACTATCAGCAATATCTGAGAAGAAAAAATGCTCAGCTAGATTTCGAGACTCGAGATTCGAGCTGGACAGGTGACAAATATATTCGTCCGTAAGGAAAGAGGCTCCGAGATGACAACCAAGGCCGGATGGAACTAAAGTCAAGTAAGCAAGTCAAGTTACAGCAAGAGTCACACCTCCTTATAGTTTGTTACCATGAATTGTTGGCCAGTAGATATAAGTTCCTCAAAGAAAATTTTGAGTTTGCTAACTGACGCCTACCAACACTTGCAAGCTGTCATTGCTATCCTTGGGCTGCAACTTTTACAAATAAGAAAACAAACTTTACGGTATATTTGTAAATTTTGAAGTTTACAACGAAGCAATATTTTGTTTCAAAATGAATTATTTACTGGTTTAGCTATATTGGATCAGGTCTCACCATTTTTTTTATTATTTCGTGATTAACATTTTAATGTTTTGAATGATTTCAGTTCCTAAAACCATATTTTGGCATATCAGTGTAGGCGTGACGAATCTTACAAAACGTGGAAAATGTAGCACAGTTTAGGCTCTAAGTGCAGCTTGCCTTTTCCACCAATATATTATATATAAGGAGAGTTCCCTGTGAATGGACCAAGGGGATATTGGTGAAAATCCTCAAAAAGGAAGACAAAATATGGTGTGATATTTGAAAAGCTATCAATCTTCTGCCAGTACCGTGCAAACTACTGACTTAAATTAGATTTTAACGGATTTAAGATGCACTTGATACACATATGAGAAAAGTGCAACATAGTTTTAAAGCTGGATCAAGTAAATAGAGTCAGATTGTGTTCTGAATGGATTTTTGTACTGAGAGCACTTGTTGAGGAATCAAAGAAATGGAACAACAAGGTATATTTGTTATCTATTGACTTCGACAAGGTGTTTGACTCGGTTAACCATTAATGTTTGTTGAGAGTCCTAAAGTATTATGGGCTACCAAAAAAACTAATGAGCATAATTATCTCCCTATACGAAGAAATGTATCTCTATACGTTAATACCAAGAATGGCATAGCCTGGTTTTTCACTGATTTCTATGATTTGGATTTCACGGATGACATGGTCTTGTTAAAAGGTTCTGAACAGAAGTGCTGACTAGACGCAACTACTGCACTAGAATACTCCTACTATATGCAATTATAGAAAATCCAGAAAATGTTGGGCTAATCATTAACGTTGACAAATCAAAGAGCATGTTCATCACATGCTAACCATTTGCTCTGCATCATAAGAGCACAAATTTTGAACAGGTGAAAAATCTAAATACCATGGAAGCTGGATCAATTGTGATGGCAAATTAATGACCAAATCTAAATGCAGGATTGGTCAGTCAACTGAAACTCTTAATAGACTACAACCCATTTGTAGGAGCAGCAGATATTTTTTGCGATTGAAGTGACATCTCTTCAATAGCAATGGGCTCTCCATATTCTTTTACACTAGTAAGTGCTGGAACATGAATGAACAGCCCGAAAAGAGAATTCTTCCATTCGAATATATTTGCCTAAGGAGAATTTTAAACATAAGTTGACAACAGAGAGTCAGCCACTCTGAAATTTTTAGTAGTAGGCTATTGGCCAATTTCTTATTACTACTGTTATAAGAAAGAAGAGATGGATATATTTAGGACATGTACTTTGCATGAAAGAAGACTACTTTCCTTGGCCAGTCTGCAACTGGAGACCACACAAAATAAAAAGACAGGGTTGTCCAAAGAACACGTGGGGGCGAACTTTTGACCGAGATATGAAGACGGCTGAGACCTCCCCTCTTACCTGAAAGGGAAGATGTCACCGCTGTAGCATCACTTTGGAACGAGTGCATAGGCTTAGTCGATACCCTATGATTCACTAATGGCTCCGAAGGAACAAAAATCTAAGGTAATAAGATAATATATTTATTTTAAACACAAGCCTGCCCACATACAAAACTAAAGCAAGTAAAATTGAAAATATTCAGCACAAAAACATAGTAGACATAATAAAAACCACAGTTCTTGGTGTTTTGCCACTTAATTACTAAAGTTTTTTTTTAAACTAAAGAGCTAAAAGCTCCCTTTTGTTCTTTTTTCTGCAATATTGTTCTCTGACAAGGATCGAAATGCCCATAAAAGCTCTTTATATAGCTAAAGTCTGCTGGAGCATCCATAAATAAAAATTATATCAAATAAGTGTTCAATTATCTGCCTTGTGAGCCCAACTACCCTCATATTTTACTCAGAAAAATTTCCACGCAACTTGAGAGGAAGAACAAAATTCTACCAACATTTTTCAACGATAAGATGATTTCAATAGCAGAGTCAAGATAACTTACTGCGGAGGCTATGAATGCCCGTTTCTGTCTTCCCCACAAAAAAGTCCTTTCTAATTAACTTTCTTACTTGAAATATCTTTTACATGTCGATTACATTGTTTTTTTCTTACAAAATCATTCAAACCGTAAATATTTTATACGTATATATATATATATATATATATATATATATATATATATATATATATATATATATATATATATATATATATGTATATATATACATATATATATATATATATATATATATATATATATATATTTGTATATATATATATATATATATATATATATATATATATATATATATATTATATATATATATATATATATGTAATATATATATATATATATATATATATATATATATATATATATATATATATATATATATATATATTTTATATATATATATATATATATATATATATTATATATATATATATATATATATATATATATATATATATATATATATATATATATATATATATATATATATATATAATTCTGCAGCTTTAAGAAACATGATTGAGTATCCAACTCTTTCAATTTGTATACTATTGAGCAAAAAATTTTCTATAATAAAGTTAAGATATCTAATTTCTGAAATTTAGAATAGTGATCGATATTTTTTGTACTTTGGCGTATTTTATTTACTGCCATTCACGTAAACTCAGCATGAAATTAAAGTGGTCTTAGCACTAGAGCATTGGCAAATTCTTTTCACACAATACTTTGGAGGAAATATGAAACTAAAATAAGAAATTATCGTACAGAATGTTCATTTATAATTATTCATTGAAGTTGCATTAGGAAATTTCACCCCATTAAAAGGGGGATAACTGTTCTCCTTACTCTAGTTCCGACACTACTGTAATAATTGAATGGCTTTTTTAATGGAAATTAGAGGACATGGTTATCTTAAAAATTTGTAAATAATTTAGACAAAAATAAAAACTGAACTTTACTTTCTAATATAAAATTTTTGCACTTCTGTAGCATTATCTTTATGAACATACCGATGTTTATCTGTTTTGCAGAAGAACTTTTTTTTGCTTGATAAAGCAGTTATTTGCTTGGTGACACATGTTTATGCCGTGCTGAAATATTTTGATTTAACTAATGAAAATGACTAAGACAAAAAACTTTATAAAACCTACGAAAGTGAAAAAAAAACCAAAAAAAAACCGTTGTTTTGTTTGTATCGACAAGTATGATGATAACATGACAATAATGTTGTCTATGCAGTAACATTTTTTGACTATACTCTTGTCTCTTCAATTTCGTGTCGATAGTACACGCGGAATGTCAGAAGATACCAAAAATACAAATTATTGATAAATATTGATAGATTTACAGACAGGTATGACTCAGGTGTAGTGAATTCATTTTTTTTTCTTATATGAGCTCTTTGTAAATGAACATAGAAACTGCCTTCCACCCAGTCGCACGCAAAAATTAGGGATGCTTATACTGACCGTTTTGGTAACCATAGAACAATTGATAGCTAATTGGTTTAATGGAAAACAGTCTTTATAGTCTTTGCATTTTCAATTAAATATTCATCTATCAATTTGCCTTAGCCTTATAAAAGATTCAAGAGCGTGCACTCTATTAAAAGTTTGGTAGTTTCGGAGAAAGTCTTATGAACGAGCAAATATGTCTTGTAAAAACAAAGAAAATACACTCTCTGAATTTAAGGTAAATATTTTAATACACTTATAAACCTGGGTAAAGAAAAAGCTTTTTGTTCATGCCCCGTTTTGTTACCTCTAAAGTTTGTACTTGACCTTCAGGCCCTATTCTACGACTAAGTGCTTTGTCTGTAAGATCAAAGAGAGTTAATACATCTTGATTACAGGCATTCGATCTAAACACCTCACACAGCTCCTCGATGAACCACGTCCCCCTCGATGAATCGCGGAGTGAAGCATATCCTGAAAATATTATAAATGTATTTAAGAGATAACTTTGAAAAAAAGAATAGGAGGTGAAAACCTACGTAAAATTTTCTTCAACATAAATAGTAAGGTGTGCTTATGACTAGATAAAAAATTTGGATCATTCGCTATCTATTGTAAAGTATTTGTATTTTTAACACTTTGCAGTAACTTTTCTCAACATTGATAAAAATAAAGAACAAATCGCAATAGAAATTAAGATGGTAGAATAGAAATAAAAAAAAAATGAATATTTAGCAGATATTGAATTTAATTTCTGTAAATCCAAGGGGTTCAAGTTTTTTCTTGGATTTTTTTCCTTTCTTCTAATTTTGTAAATATACTAAAGATTTTGATGATATTTTGTTTTCAGTAAAGAGAAAGTGATGTAGAAAGCTTTAGATCTTGTACACTATGGTGACAAATTGGAGCCAGTCTTTGGTTTCTATAAGGTTTTGTTTGTTTTAAATTTGACTTTAGTAGACAGTTTAATTTTGTTTGTTTTAAGATTTATTGATTCATCTATATCCCTTTGTGTTTGGTAATTTCTGATATTTTTAAAATTGGTTCATTATAGGAATTTCTGCTTCGATTAAATTTAATAAAGCTCTTTGCTTTTCTTCAAACCCTTATTTTCAGAGAAACTTTAACAGTAATTTCTGCTCATTTTTTAATACCAAAGTGTTTAATAAAAAAAAAAAAAAATATATTTCACTGGTCTTTCAGGTCTGAAATTTTTCTGACTGAAATTTGAATTCTTCACTTGTATAATGTAACCAGAGTGTTTGGTTTGATTATCTTCACTATAATTAATGCATATTTTTTTTTCGGTTCTAAGTTAAGTTTTGGAACTCTTTTGAACTAAAATTTTTGAGTAAACAGTTATTTAAAGCAAACTAATCAAAAGAACAGTAGTGGGAAAATGCTAAAAATATTAAATATAAATGAATTTTAAAGGGACAAATAAATATATTTCAGAAATGGGCTATCACTGAGCTTTATTTATTTCTTACTCTTTAATCTCTTTTATTTGTGAATTTGATGTGAGCGTTGAGTTGGCATGGTATAGAAAAATATTCTGACAACATATATGTACATAATATCTTTAGATTGCGATTTAACAAAAATAGTTTTTTTCAACCAACAGTATGGAACAATAATAAAACTAAAAAAAAGAATTTATTACGTAAATGAAGGGGTATGCTCCCTCCTCAACGCCTTGCTCTTTGCGTTAAAGCTTTTAGGAATTAAAAAAAAGCTTCTTACGGTTCTAATTAATCAAACCTTGTTTTTCAGGATTCGTTCTTGAAGAATTGAAACAGAATTTAAACTTTAACGTAAAGAGCTTAGGTATTGAGAAGGATTAAACCCCCTTCATATACGTAACAATTTCAGTTAGTTTTAAGTTTTAATGCAGCTCCTAACTTTCAGTTGAAAAAACTGGTCTTTTTTTATTTAATTTCTGATCGTTTTTTAAGTAATGGCAAGAAATCCGGCTCCACCTTGAAAAAAAATACCTCCTACCCACGGATATATCCTCAAGATAATTCAGTCCTGGTGAAACATTACTCCGGATAATTACCCTTATTATTTCCACATGTAAAATCGAATCGGAAAAGAGAAAGCAAGACAGGAAGAATTTTGCATAGGAATTCTGGCACATTCCCCTAGTGTAAAATCTCCCCTAAAAATTTCACCCCCTGAATACTTCCCTCCCCAAGGAAAATTCTCCTCTTGTAAAATCCTAATAAGCAGAGACTTAGCCGCACATTCCCAAAAAACGTCTGCACACTCCCCAATAACAAATAGTAACAATAGGTACAAGAAAATACATAAGCAATGGAAAAATTTTACAACTTCGAGCTTTCCCCAGGGGCTGTAAGGGGTCAAGTTACCTCCAAAGTCATAGTTATTCCGTTTTTAACGATGCTGAACAAAATGACTGTCTCAAAGTTTTGATTTCGGGGAACAACGGACCTGGGAGGGGCTTAGTTGTCAAATTTCTTGGTCACTTTAAAAGGACACTAGAACTTTTAAATTCCGTTCGAATATGCCCTCTCCCAATATTATAGAACTACTGATTCGATCGTACCAGGAAAAAACGAATTAACAAGCATCCGTGATCTTATTTCTGGTAAAAATCTTATGATGTGAGTTTCATTAACACTATTTGAGTTTTAAGAGTTGTTCGCCCCTTTTTTCCGAAATATGGCAAATTTTCTCAGGTTCAAAGCCTTTGATAGGTAAAACTAAACTTAATAAAACTGATATATTTGGAATCATCATGATTTAGCCATTTCTTTTGATATATCTATTGGTATCAAAATTTAGTTTTTTAAGATTTCTAGTTACTATTGAGCCTTGTCCCTCCTTACTAACAGTTTGTTACCATGAACTTATAGTTGTTTCACCATTCCCTTTTCAATTAAACAGCCAGTGATAACTAAAATTTATGAAGGAGGGACTCAGCTTAATAGTAACCGAAATTCTAAAAAACGGAATTTTGATATTAAGAGAAACATCAAAATAACCGACTTATTATTCTAATTTCAAATGTATAGGATTCATCACGTTCATCACAAGCTAAGAGCATGAGAAAAATTGCCTACTTTCGGAAAAAGAAAATTATATCCACTAAAATTAAGGGAATCTTTTATATATATATATATATATATATATATATATATATATATATATATATATATATATATATATATATATATATATATATATAAAGCAGTTAATGGTAACGAATTGTAAAAAGGAGTGATCCGGCTCTATAGTGAATGACACTTGAAAAAATGGGATTTTGATGCTAATAGATACGTAAAAAGAATGGGATTTTTATGCTGATATAAAATATATAAGTTTCATCAGGTTTAGTCTTACTTATCAAAAGTTACGAGCCTGAAATAATTTGCCTTATTTTGGAAAATAGGGAGGAAGACCCCCTAAAAGTCATAGAGGGCACCTAGACCCCCTCTCACGCTCATTTTTTCCAAAAGTCAACTGGTCGAAATTCTGAGATAGCCATTTTATTCAGTATAGTCGAAAAACCTAATAACTATGTGTTTGGGAACGACTTACTCCCTCACAGTCCCCGGGGGAGGGGTTACAAGTTTAAAAACTTTGACGAGTGTTTCAAACAGTTCGTGGCGACCCAGTTAGGAGCGACCCGCCTCAATAGTACACAAAACTCTAAAAAACGGAATTTTGATACTAAAAGATATATCAAAAGAATTAGATTTTCATAGTGATTTTAAATATATAAGTTTCATCAAATTTAGTCTTTTTAATCAAAAGGTACGAGCCTGAGAAAATTTGCCTCATTTTGAAAATAAGGGTAAACACCCCCTAAAAAGTCATAAAATCTTGACGAAAATCACACCATCGCATTTAGCTTATCAGAGGACCCTATTGCGAAAATTTCAAGCTTTTATCGACAAAAATGTAGAATTTTATATTTTTTGCCAGAACACAGATCACGGGTGCGTGTTTATTTATTTTTTTTTGCCCAGGGTTCATTTTATCGACCAAATGGTTCTAGAATGTCGCAAGAGGGCTCATTAGAGCATAAATGAAAATTTCCAGTGCCCTTTTTAAGTGACGAAAAATATTGGAGGGCACCCAAGCCCCCTCCCACTCTCATTTTTTCTCAAAGTCAACGGATCAAAATTTTTAGACAGCCATTTGTTCGGAATAGTCGAAAAACATAATAACTATGTCTTTGGGGATGACTTACTCTCCCACAGTCCCCAGGGGAGGGGCTGCAAGTTTCAAACTTTGACCAGTCTTTACATACAGTAATGGTTATTGGGAAGTGTACAAAAGTTTTCAGAGGGATTTTTTGGTTTTAGGGGGGGGATTTAAGGAAAGGGGGATATATGGGAAGATCTTTCCTTTGAGGAATGTGTTATGGGGGAAGAGAAATTCAATGAAAAGGGAGTAGGATTTTCTAGCATTACTATAAAAAAAATAAACATAAAAACAATTTTCAGTTGAAAGTAAGGAATAGCATTAAAACTTAAAGCAAACAGAGATTATTATGCATATGAGGGGCTCTTCTTCTCCTAAGTACCTCGGTCCTTATGCTAAAGTATTTTTAGTAATTTCAACTATTTACTCTACGGCCTTTCTGATTCAGGGGTTATTCTTAAAGAATTGGGACAAAACATCAGATTTAGTGTAGAGAGCGAGGTATTAACGAGGGGACAAACCCCATCATATACATAATAAAAATATAAGAATATAGAAGTTTGTTACGTAAGTTAATTCTCGAGTTATGTATATTTTTTACTAATAAAAACATTCGTTAAAAATGAAAAGTTCTAGTTGCCTTTTTAAAAAACAAAAAATTAGAGACCAAATAGGCATCATTCCCAACCCTTATTTATCAAAACCGTCTGATCAAAACAAAGAGACAGCCATTCAGCCATAAAAGAATTAATATCCAAATTTCATTTTAATAATTTAAGGGTGGAGAGCCAAAATCAAACATGCATTAATTCAAAAACGTTCAGAAATTAAATAAAAAAAACTATTTTTTTAACTGAAAGTAAGGAGCAACATTAAAACTTAAAACGAACAGAAATTAATCCATATATGATAGGGGCTGTTCCCTTTTCAACACCCTACTCTTTACGCTAAAGTTTTTTACTGTTTAATGATGTAGAATTGAGAAAAAGAGTCAAACTTTAGCGTGAAGAGCGGGGCGTTGAGAAGGGAACAGCCCCTTTCCTACACAGAGTAACTTCTGTTCGTTTTAAGTTTTAATGTCACTCCTTACTTTCAGTTAAAAAAAGAAGTTTTTTATTTAATACATATAGTAATGGTTATTGGGAAGTGTACACACGTTTTCAGGGGAATTTCTTTCTTGGATAAGCAGGGGTTTGAGGGGAGGGGGTTACTTGGGAGGATCTTTCCATGGAGGAATATGTCATGCTTGGAGAGAATTTCCATGAAGGGAGCCCTGGATTTTCTAACATTACTTAAAAAAAAAAAAAAAACAATGAAAATAAAAATATGAAAAAAAATTTTCAACGGAAAGTAAGGAGCAGCATTAAAACAAAACTAATGGAAATTATTACGCAAATGTGGTGTTCATCTCCTCCTAAATAACAGCTCTTTACGCTATAGTATTTTTAGTAATTTCAACTATTTCTTCTACGGCCTTTGTGATTCAGGGGTCGTTCTAAATGAATTGGGACAACATTTAAGCTTTAGTTTAAAGAGCAAGGTATTAAAGAGGGGTCAAACCCCCCTCATATACGTAATAAAAATATACCAATATAGAAGTTCGTGACGAAAGTTGATTTGGAAATTACTTATTTTTCTTATTAATAAAAACATTCATATAAAATAAAGGATCTAGTTGCCTTTTTAAGTAACCAAAAGATTGAAGGGTTACTAAGCCTCCTCTCCCATTCTTTTTTTTATCAAAATTGCCCGATCGAAAAACAAAGAAAAAGCCATTTAGGCAAAAACAAATATGCAAATTTCTTTCTAAGTATTCTTTTGCGGAGAGCCAAAATCAATACATGCATTAATTCAAAAACGCTCAAAAATTAAATTAAAAAGAACAAGTTTTTTAATTATTGATATTAATCTATATATATAAAAATGTAGTGTCCGTCCGTCCGTCTATCTGTTACACTATCTTTACCGTTACACCGTTACACGTTATTACCGTTATTACCGTTACACGAGCTCAAAAAATTGAGGCTCTTTTTAAATTTTATTAAATTCCTTAAAATGTTAAAAACTGAAAAGCTTAAAACAGAAAACCAAAAGTTTGAAGTTTAATCTATATATATAAATTAAATAAAAAAAAACAAGTTTTTTAAAATGAAAGTAAGGAGCGACATTAAAACTTAAAACGAACAGAAATTACTCCGTATGTGAAAGGGGCTTTTCTTCCTCGACGCCTCCCTCTTTACGCTAAAGTTTGACTCTTTCTCTTAACTCTACTTTTTAAAACAGTAAAAACTTTAGCCTAAAGAGCGGGGCGTTGAGGAGGAAAAGCCCCTTTCATATACGGAGTAATTTCTGTTCGTTTTAAGTTTTAATGTCGCTCCTTACTTTCATTAAAAAAAAACTTTTTTTATTTAATTTCTGGACGTTTTTTAATTTATGCATGTTTTGATCATGGCTCTCCACAAATAGATAATTAAAATGAAATTTGCATGTTCATTATCTTTTTGGCTAAATGGCTTTCTAATAGTTCTAATCGGAAGATTTTGAGAAAAAAGTAGAGAGGGAGGAAGCCTATTTGCCCTCCAATTTTTTGACTACTTAAAAAGGCAACTAGAACTTTTAGTTGTTTTACGAACATTTTCATTAGTAAAAACATACGTAATTTACGAATTAACTTACGTAACGAACTTCTATATTCGTATGTTTTTATTGCGTATATGAGGGAGTTCACCTCTCGTTGATACCTTGCTCTTTACACTTAAGCTTAAATTATGTCCCAATTCCTTAAGAATGACCCTTGAATCACAAAGAATAAATAGTTGAAATTACTAAAAATACTTTAGTGTAAAGAGCGAGGCATTGCGAGGAGGTAAACCCCTCATATGCGCAATAATTTCTGCTCGTTTTAAGTTTTAATGCTGCTCCTCCCTTTCAGTAAAAAAAACTTTTCATTTTTATTTTTTCATTTTTTTTTAAAATGCTAAAAAATCCTTCATTGAAAGTCTCTTCCCCCGTGAGAAGTTTTTCCACGGAAATATCCTCCCACTTAAACCCCCCCCCCCCCACCTCAACTCTCCCTCCCAAACCAAAAAATCCCCCTGAAAACGTCCGTATACTTCCCAGCAACCATTACTGTATGTAAACACAGGTCAAATATTGTAACTTGCAACCCCTCCCCCGTAGACTGCGGGGTTGTAAGTCGTCCCCAAAGAAATAGTTATTAGGTTTTTTGACTATGGTGAATAAAATGGCTATCTCAGAACTTTGATCCGATGACTTTGGGGAAAAATTAAGCGTGGGAACGGGCCAAGGTGCCCTCCAATTTTTTGGTCACTTAAAAAGGGCACTAGAACTTTCCATTTCCGTTAGAAGGAACCCTCCCGCGAAATTCTAGGACCACTGGGTTGATTCTGTCACCCCTGGGGAAAAAAAAAACAAATAAACACGCATCCGTGATTTGTCTTTTGGCAAAAAATGTGACATTTCACATTTTTGTAGATAGGAGCTTGAAACTTCTACAAGAAGGTTCTCTGATACGCTGAATCTAATGGTGTGATTTTTATTAAGATTGTATGACTTTTAGGGGGTGTTTTACCATATTTTCTAAAATGAGGGAAATTTTCTCAGGCTCATCACTTTTGATAAGTAAGGTTAATCTCAATGAAAGTTATATATTTTTGAGGCTCTTTTTAAATTTTATTAAATTGCTTAAAATGTAAAAAATTGGTGATTGCACAAATATTTCAATATATTTTGACAATAGATTAAAGTAATTCGAAAACGTCAGTTATATATCAAAAATAAAGTGTCAATTAACGTCAAAAAGAAATTATTATTAAATTGCTTAATATGTAAAAAACAGGTGATTGCACAAATATTTCTATATATTTTGACAATGGATTAAAGCAATTCGAAAACATAAACCAATTTACGTCATCAATTTGATCCAAAAATGACATAGCGTTGCCGGGACCCAGAACACAAGGGGCAATGAAAAGATATATATAGAACCCTGCCCCGTGCCATTCTGGGGCCCGAAGGGACCGGTGGCAAAGCCGTTAGGACCCAGCACTATCTGTGGTTAGAACACGAGGGACAATGAGAATCCATATATAGAAGCTTGCCGCTTGCCATGAAGGGGCCCGGCGGGACCCAGCACTGTCTGCGGTTAGAACACAAGGGAAAATGGGAATCCATAGATAGAGGCCTTCCACGTCCCAGCTAGTTTATGATATTAATTAGAGACGTGGGTGTTACATCATAATTATGCAAATTTAAATGAGAGTGATTGTATCGTTTATTTGATCCATTGCCCAGAGCCAATGAAGAGACCATTGGATGACATAACAAGAAATGAATTACCACATATAAGCCATGACTGTTCTAGGAATGTGACATTTTGTGCCTCATGTGTTGCAGTAAAAGTGAGAATCTATTTTTTCGTAACAAACGTCTATATTTTTCAAGCAAACGCAACTTGTTTGGAAGCTTGGATTTGATTATTCTCATCTCGTTTCCAGCAAAACCACAATTTGAAACGTTGATTTTAAGTTATTGTTTTTTTCAAACATCAACACAGCTCAAGGCCCACCGTGGCAATATTTAGCTGCCAAATGACATCTCTGTGATACATACTGACATTCCTTAGATATTATTCGGGTATTTTTTGATAAGAAATATGTTTTACATTCATCGATGTCTGTTTCCTCAAGTTAGCCCTTCGTGATGCCCACCGGGGTAGCTCACGCAACAGTGATACACAAAGAATGGTCCGTTTTACTCTCTGGCATTCACTATTATTCCTAAAATATTTTCAACCATTTTCATACAAAAATAGCCCTACCAACTAAATTGACCAATGTTTTTTATTTGAACAGTAAGACTTTCTATTTCGCTGTTCTAATGTGAAATTCTATGGCAGTTCGCACCAGCGTGGCAATATTTGTCTATCCTGTAACATCCCAGTGATACATATTATCATTCCAAAGGCATTTTTCAGATATTTTCTTGATAAAAACTATGCTTTAAATCTATTAGTTTGTATTTTCACAAACCAACCCTACATGAGTTGCAAGAACTTCTTGTAATTATATGAATGGTATATTTGCCATGGATTGAATCTCTTCTTGCTATAGCCTTGGAGATTTTTTGTTTGAATGAATTGATTCATGGTAAATAGCAAGTACCACTTGTAAACAAGATTGTAAATGAGGCATGGAAGGGTTTTGAAAAGAGTTAGTTAGTGCTGGGAGTTTTTCCAGTTTGGGAAACTTGGCTTAGATGTGACTGCAATGAGCTGTTCCTTTTCATTTTCATAATGTAAACTTACTGGTTTCTACAGCGTGACATGAGTCTTGGTGTAATAATTTCAATACTCTACAAACATTTTCTTTGCTCACATACTAGTTAGTAGTTAGTTTATTATAATATCTTAAAATTCTTATTTCAATACGAAGATAAAAAAAAAAAATACTTATATAACAAGTTATAAACCTTCTGATTTTTTTTAAACGATATTATTAAAACTAAAAACTGAAATCCTTTTAAAAATAAAACTTTTACTCTTTTTTAACTCTTATGTTGTGTTCACTTTATCGCGAGTATTAGGTGTGGTTTTTTTCTAGCACTTTTTCTTATATTTATTCAATTTCTCTTATGTATTTATTAACCAGCAGAGTTTGATTTGTCCAAGCAACTCTAACTCTTGTCAATTCTCCAGACTCTGTTTTAACCGGTTACAAAATTGTGGCAGCGACGGAGATAATACCTTCTTCCTAATAAAAATTAATAAAGTCGATAAAATATTTTAAATTTATTTTCGCTTCCTTAAAAGTCTAAGACCAGAATCTTTGTTATTTGACAGTATTGTAATTTCAATAGTAAAATACATGTCTTATCTTCTATATATTACCTTCTGTGTATTTTTTCGTAAGGTTATATTTTTGTATGCATAATTAATTAGCTTATTTGCTTTTTTTATTAGTAATGATGCTCTTAACAATAACATCGCTTCCTGTGGTTTCCACTAAGGAATGTTTGTTCAATTCTGGGTAAGTTTATTTTTTTTCGGTTAATACAGAGATGGTAAGTTTATTTTTTTCGGTTAATACAGAGATTAAAAATACCAATCCAGGTGGGTTTTTCTTCTAAATAACGTTTTATTGTGCGATAACTGTATTGTCTTTATGATACCTTGAAAAGCTCGCAAATTTAATATTACACATTGGGCTGGAGTTGCAATATTTTTATTCACGCTAAAAATCTCGAGTATTCAAGAAAACACGGATACTTATCAAGAAAGATTTACCGTATCTCTTTGTTAATGGATAGTCCATTGTATATGTATAAACGTGTTCCAGGGACAAAAATGATCGCAGATGTTATTTCAAGGCCAAGAAAGGAAATAGTTAGTAGCAGCAAAATCTTTTATTGATGATTAAGCAGAATTTCCGATAGCAGGGATTTCTAGTGGTCACAAAGTTGACTTTTTAGGGGTGACCGATGAGGAATTAAATCAGGGGGCAACTCTAGGATCCTGATATAAAATTAATCTCGATCTATTGAATAAAATAAGCTGCTTTGGAGTTGAATCCTTTGCTGCAACTGGCATAGGTCCCGATATGGTGTCTAAGGGTTCGGATGGCCCTGAAAAAGAACCATTGCATCCGAATAAGCGCTCTATTAGTGAGAGACATAATGTTCTCCACTTTATTGATATAACTCAAAAAGAGAGGAGTACCTTATTGAAGAGTATAGCCCCCTGGTTTATTCCCATTGCTAATTAACTTGTCTTAATAAACGGAGTCTTATATAGAATAACATATAATTCAAGTGGTTCTATTAGGTTGAATCAAATTGTGCACACGGATAAAAGGATTCAAGTAATTTTACCTAAGAAAATGATTCCAGGTAAATTAAAACTTTTCATGAGCATTTAGCATTAGGTATTTATGCAAGTTTTGAGCGGACCTTGTTGAAAGTCAATTTTGCATTTTTGAAAATATGGCCTCAATGATCAAAGAATTTATTAATAATTGCGATCTTTGTAACCAAGCTAATACGAGGAAAATCAAACCATCACTTGGGAAGAATATTGTTCCTGAAATGGCCTTTTTTCTCCAGGCACTGGACGATGCTGGTCCCTTTCCGATTACAAGCTATGGGAGTCAATTATTTCTAGTTGGAGTGGACCTTTTTAGTAGTATAGTAGTATTAAAGTGTATACCCGCTATGAATACAAAAAAAACTATAAAATTTCTCTGGGAAAACATTGTTTTCTATAATGATCAGCCAGTGGCTGTTTTAGGCAATCATGGTTCAAATTTTGACAATATAGAGATAAGGAAGATATTTTCTCAAATTAGTAGTAAGCAAATCTTTAGTCGTCCTTGAAATCCTCAGTGCAATGGATTTATTAAATAGAGTTATAGTTTTGAAGAAAAAATAATTTTGAAACATAATCCTCAATTTTCCAAAATTTATGATAAAGGGATGAACCAGTATAAAGAAAAAAATGATACCATGAACCCTAATTGCGATGTTTGCTCCCTAGAGGAAACAGAAAATAGACCATAAGACCTTAAGTCTTACAAACCAAGCACCCCTGTTGTATTAAATGACAACTTATCCCTTTCTGGTTCAGATCCCTAAAAGCCACTTCTCCTATCGAAGAAGACTCGTTCCGTTTACCTCCAAGTATTGATTTGGACAATAGAATGTTAACTGATGAAACACAAAATAATCTAATTGACTCTTTTATCGAACAGAAGCCACTAATGTTTTTTCAAGTACTCCTAGTGCTGAAGTTTCACGAATTAAAGATGAGTCCAAAATATTCTATGAAGGTGAATGTTTTAAAAATATTCCTTCAGTTAAAGAAAGTGAAATAATATTGTGCTCCCCGGCTTCGAAGGTTAAAATCAGGGGAGATCAAAGTAAAACAAAGCTTGAAGAGAATCTCTTTTATTCCATAAGAAGATTAAAATAGTTAAAAACGGAAAGTACTTGAAACCTTCCTGTGGAAGAAAGGGAAAGTATAAATTCAAGTCAAGTGTAAAGACCGAAAATTTGGGACCCCCGAAATTATTAGTTGGTTGAATTTTTAAATATAAAAAAAAAAATTCAGAATAAGGATCAATGGGTTCTATATTTTTATATTATATAGCCAATTCCTACATTAGTAGACACCTAATTATTCAATATCCTTCTAAAATTAGAACCTAGTTTATTCTATGTATCACATTATGAAATTAGTGTTACTCTTTTTTTGTAAGCTGAAGGTCTTTACATTAAACGGGATTATTTTTAGATGTGCTGCTTTACGTTGAAATTTTTGATTAGTGTATTTCTTAATTTTGGAATATTGGCTAAGGAATCGACCATTTCAATAGATGGACAACAATATTTTGTTCGAAGAGGTACAGGCTTCCGATATCTGAGGGAACTTGGAACTGGATTGAGTGGAAATCACAAGCTCATTTTCTTCGTTAGCGTAGAAAAGCTTAAAAACACGGCTATCCTGCTTAAAGTTCAGGTGGGAGATATGCTGAATATTCTTGGAGAAAAGGAATTTAATTTTGAATATGTTATACTTGATCAAGACGTGGAAACACCTAAAGGTATAATAGTATCTAGGACAAATGGTAACCGTAATTTATTGAAAAACGCAAATTTAATTAGTAATCAGTTCCACAAGCACAGGTTTAAGTTCTACAAGCACTGGGGAAAATTTATCAGACAAATTGGAAGAACTAAGTAATGACCAAGGAAGGCTTATCAAAATAATTCCTGTATCAGCGTCATTAATCTCAGAATTCGAAATTTCTCTTAGTAAATTACGTAACGAAACTTTAGACCAAGTAAGCTAGTCGTTTAAAACCTTCGAATCTGAAATGTCTGAAAATACCTTGAAAATAATTTCTTCCTTGGTAGTAAACTTCGGCTAAAGACATAACGCAGTTGAGAAATTAACTTCTAATACCTTAAATAAATTATAAAGTTTTCGATTTTATTTGGAACAATCGTCTAAAGGTCTGATTCAAGTGTTGTATGGTAATTTCCATGTTGGCCTTATATCCTCAGATAAGCTTATATCATATTTCACCTTTGTGCAGCAGAGCCTACCTAAAGGGTTTGAGTTGGCTACTGGCGATTTTAGAAGTGGTTTGATTATTGAAACCTTAAAATATGTTGAATGTAATCCGAAATTTGATTAATGTTTTGTTTGTTTGCAACTTTCCTCTTTCCAAAATTCTAGATTCCTTTCAACCTTATAAGACTTTTGAGAACCCTGTTGCTATAAAGAAATCCCTTACTGCCAGCGGTAATCAAATATACTCAGCAATTACCAATGCAGAACCTTAAAGTAGAATAGGAGGATATGAATCAAGCTATATAATATTAGACGAAAGTTTCATGTCATCCTGTTTTACGTAAATTCAAAAATCAAAGTATTCGTGGTAACGAACTGTAGTAAGGAGCGACCCGGCTCGATAGGAAACGAAACTCTAAAAAACGGAATTTTGATGCTAAAAAATACATCAAATGAATGTATAGGGACTCTTAGGGGAGGAAACACCCCCTAAGAGTCATAAAATCTTAACGAAAATCACACCATCGGATTCAGGGTATCAGAGAACCCTATAACAAAAATTTCAAGTTCCTATCTACAAAAATGTGGAATTTCGTATTTTTTGCCAGAAGACATATCACGGGAGCGTGTTTATTTGTTTTTTTTATGTTTTTTTTTTCCCGGGGTCATCGTATCGACCAAGTGGTCCTAAAACGTCACAAAGACATTTCAAAAGTTAAAAATTTCATTTCTAACGGAAATGAAAAGTTCTAGTGCCCTTTTTAAGTATCCAAAAAAATTGGAGGGCATTTAGGCCCCCTCCCACGCTCATTTTTTCCCAAAGTCAACGGATCAAAATTTTGAGATAGCCATTTTGTTCTGCATAGTCGAAAACCTTAATAACTATGTCTTTGGGGATGACTTATTCCCCCACAGTCCCTGGGTGAGGGGCTGCAAGTTACGAACTTTGACCAGTGTTTACATACTGTAATGGTTATTGGGAAATGTACAGACGTTTTCAGTGGGATTTTTTGGTTTGGGGGTGGGGTTGAGGGAAGAGGGCTACGTAGGAGGATCTATCCTTTGAGGAATATGTCATGGGGGAAGAGAAATTCAATGAAAAGGGCGCGGGATTTGACTCTCTGCCAGAGTTCTACTTTTTAAAACAATTAAAATCTTTAGTGTAAAGAGCGAGGGATTGCGGAGGGGACAACCCATTTCATATACGGAGTAATTTCTGTTCGTTTTAAGTTTTAATGTCGCTCCTTACTTTCAGTTAAAAAACTAGTTTTTTTTTTTATTTATTTGCTTATAAAAGACGCTTTGTCATACATAAATTTTGGTCATCTAACTCCTGTGCATTTTTGATTTTTTTAACAAAACAGACTTGAACTCAGGTTTGTAGTTTTGATGGTTATCACTAAACTAAATAAATCTTATGAATTTTGAATCAGCATAAAATACCAATTCTTTACTGATTCTCTTGATGTATATTTTAACTGTTAACTAAAATCCTTAGTTTCTACTTTGCTAGATTTCACAAGTCCTTATGACCATTATATTGATCTCCACGATTAAATTGATCTATACAGATCATTTATATAATTTTAGATACTTTATGCTATTTACTATATGCTATTTACTATTTTAATATGCTATTTTCGATTTGCTATTTACTATGTTCGAGCTATCTCAACAACCATGATACCAATGAACCTTACAAGAGCATCATTATAAAAAACTATACAAATCTTTTATGTAGTAGAAAAGAAAATCCTATTTTGATTTTCGTATGCCAGATGATGTTTATAACACTAGTTGCTGAAGGATTATACGAAAATCCAGTTTTTTGTAAAAATAGATTTTATTTGAAAAAAACTTAATTACAAAAAGCACTAGATTTCGCAATTTCTTTTACAATAAACCATTGAATAGCTCTCTATGATGTTCCATTGCCCCACTAGCCTCGAAGAAAAAAAACGGAAAGAAAGATGGCTTCAATGCAGATTATCGTGATTGCAGGTACTTTTCTTGCTTTTCAAGCCAATAGATCCTCTTTGTTGTTCAAACCAAGAGACGGTAAGTATCCTATATGGGCTTCTCACAAGACGGTTATAATAGTGTACTTCTTGTTTTGATCTGATTCTTTCTTTAGGAGCTATGTGTTGTGGTATTTCGTGATCGTCTCTGGTTAGATTGCTAGCTGGACGCTTATTCCCCTTGAAATTCCGCTTGTTGACAACTTGTTAGTCAACTAACATTGAATTAATATTTTATTAGTGTAAATGTCTAATTTTAAGACTTGAATCAATTGCCTCGCCTGAAACTCATTGCAGATGTACCCAATTCGAGTTTAGACGCCTTAGACGCCTGTGATTACACGTAAATTAACGGTTCTGTGTCAATTCTAAATTCTTGGCTAAACCTGCCTTAGACCATAAGTAGGCGTGCCTTGTTTCCTTCTTATTCCACATTATCTAACGGTCTTATGCCAATTTAAATTCTTGGTCAACCTGCCTGAGACTCTAGGCGGGTGTGCCTTTCTAAAAGCTAACAAACAAGTATTTGTCCTATAGGAGAGTCTACTCCCGCCGTTTACCCGAGCCATTTAACTAAACACTTCAAAACTATATGTTTTAAGACTATTTTAGTTCTATAACTATGTACCTTAGTTCTTCTACCCTAGGAATGACGCATGGACGGATGATAGATAGACTTATCTATTAAAAAAATGAACTAACATCATTTGAATACAATCTTAATAGGGGGGTTATGCCAGAATTGCCTCTCACTCGATTGAATATCTGCATCCCTGATTTTGCCACGTTCTTATCTTTAACTCACACAATTCTAGATTGACTACTCCCTCTCAATTTATGAACACCCCACCACAATATTTTATGATTATGCTGTTTAGTTGCATGTTCCAGATGCTCGACAGTTTTATCCATGGTCTACACTTTGTACCTCATTAGTCCATATTTTAATACTCTCTCAAATTTCTTTACATTCTTCTATTTTCATTTGAACTGATACTTGGATAATTCTTATGCAAGGCCCTTTTCCTCTGTATTAACCATAAAACCTTTTAATTAATATTCCTAGTTGTGTTTCTAATTTTCTTCCTTAAGACACAATAAGCAACCTCACAAATTATTTTCCTATGATTATTTCATCCTTCTTCTTCATTCCAAAATTTCAAACTCTCCAATTTAGTATTGAACTGCTCTGTAAAATTTTCTCCCAAATTCTCATCCTGGAGTCTACCAATGTCATAACTTCCCAGAAGATAAAACCCTTTTGAAATTTCTGCTTTAAATTAAATCTAGACACTACAAGATGATTAACATTAACTTTTCAAATCAATAAGAGTAATATTATATACCCTAGTATCTTGTATTGATCCTGACAGTCTTCAGTTTACAATAAAATAATCAAAATGGTTAGCTGTCTTAAGATCATCTGAATATAATGTTAACCTATGGGCCATTTTCCGACAAAATGCTATATTAAATGTAACTAAATTTTAACACCTACAAAATTGTAGCCGTCTGTTGTACTGTTTCTTTTCTTAAACGAAATTTAACCATTGCACGATAGAGACCAGCAAACCTTCTGAAGTCTACACCGAAGTACTGAAGTCGGCTTCGAAACGGAGAGAAAACAGACCCTGGAACCTCCAGTATGAATGGAGGCTCCGGTATGAATGAAAATATTAGCTACGAAGAGGTTTTTCAGCCTTAATACGCCTACCAAAACAGACAAACCCAGAAGAATTATCCATTAGACAGATCCCCGTGTGCAAGCTGTGTCGTCGACTAGACTATACTTTTACTTTTAACGAGTGGTGCCACTCTTAAAGTGAGAATAGAATTGACTCCAAGGTCCCCAGTCTTGCGAATACCCCAACCGGGTCATTGCAGCCCTTTACAGAGGTCATTCTCCAAGGATCTGGATCTTACGCCCTGCTACCCCTGCTACTGTTTTTTTTTCAATAAATAATCCTTCCACGATGATTTACTGCGTCACTCTGGAATTTAGTCCATTACAGGGTGGGCTAAAATCCAGAAAATCATCGTAGTTTTTGATTTCATAGTGGACAATAAAGGTATTTAACTCTAGGAACGTGTGCAGACGCTGTTGGCCCTAGCTAAGTGGAGCCTTCTTCCTCCTGCGTCTATACTTATAGCCCTTGGGCAAGGGTGTCCTAATATCTATTATGGAACCACAGGGATAAGGTTCCCCTTGGTCGAAACTTTCTATGAAGGTACCCTACATATTTGTATGTTGTTCCTTTACCTGTCACCCGATTAAGTCCAGGTTGTTTAACTGTATCAAATTGAGCAGCCTGCAGGTAAATAGTGTATTTTCATCTAGTTCCACACGCTTCTCAACACTAAGGGGGCTGAGGAACTCTTGAGAACTCCACCATTAAAATCTTAGCTTTAATAGTTGTAATTACCCAAATCACCCAGCATCAAATAGAGAGAAAAACAGAGAGAAATAGAAAGAAAGAGAGTGAGAGAGAGGAAAAGAGAGAGAGGGATAGAGAAAAGAAAGCCCACCTGGCACAGAAGATTTGACGATAGCCATATCAGCAACACTTCTATAGGGTTCTACAGGGTATGCGCCCTGCGCCTCCCATATGATACTTTCTCCTACATCGCCACTCTGATATTTGGGCATATTTGCATAATCTGGTGAGTCACCCCTATAAATTAAGGGTAAATTTAGATAAAACTAATATTACCAGTACGCCTAAAATACTTAAATAAAGGTAAAATCAAAGCTATAGATGGATAAAAACAAAAATGAATCAGAGCGTATATGCAATCGAATATACCATCGTGCTATGCGAGAGCTATTTATAAGAACACTTTTGCAGCATTTAAGCTAGAAAATAGGTTTTAAAGCTGGAGTTACGCAGTTTTATGGTTCATTCGAATTTATATTGACTATTTTGATTGACTTTGTCCTAAGGAACTGAAAGAAAAGGAAAGTAGAATTATCCAACACCCAGATTATGCAGATGATTTGAGAATACTAGATACAAATTTTAGAAAAAGTAATGAATTTTGGAGTTTTAGAGCGTTCAGGGAGCAAAAATAAATTTGAAAACTAATACTAAGCAGACTAAGTCATCTAAACTATACATTTATTAAGTTAAAAAGGTCTTATTTGGGTAATGATAGGATCAAAAAAGGTAACACCTATCGAGAGCCGATTGTGTTCCCTCACAGTTCAAACAATAGAAAAATAAACGATCTCAGACTAGAACATTAGAAACTGCAGTGATGACAGCGATCAAGTTTGGCTCTGAAAATTAGACGTTATGGAAGATATTTGTTTTGGAAGATAGATGTTTTATATATTTACCAGAAGAAATGTCTAAGGAAAGTCTTTGGGTGTTTGTTGGCCTGAGTGTATACCAAATAACATTTTGTATGAAAAAATATAGTTCTATTTACCTTCCTAGAGACATAATGGGAAAAAATTGAGATGGCCACGACAGATTTATGATGACAAAATATTTCTTTTTTCTGCCATCTACAATGGACCAATCTAAATTGGTAAAGCTCATAAGGATGGACTTCAAGGAATTGGAACTTCTTGGGAGGAAACAACGGTGTAAATTGTAAAGCTTTGAAACAGAGTACAATTGCGTTGGCCTCAGGGGGCTACAACTACACAGCAGCATCCTTGGATTTTTGAAGACTGAAAATACCAACAGGAAAAAGCACAGTATGATCACAAAAAGTTGAATGTAACCTAGATAAGGCTTTCCATTTAAATTTCCCATATTTGCCGAAATTTTAGAATATTCAATCTGAATTCATTTCCTAGAATCATCGAAAAGCTTATTACATGCACTCATACTGCTGGAGCATATGGAAATATCAATCCATTTCAAAGAACAAACAATTGTAATAGTGAATCAGAACTTTTAAGCGAGAGTAATTGTGCATGGGAGTTACAACATAAATATTCGCATTTATCTGTATTTAAAGTTAAACCATTTTTACTAAGCGAATCACCAGCCGTAACAACCATTTTAGACAACGAAGATTTCAATCAACTAATTTATCGTCAGCGTAAGCTAAATATGAAATATCTGACGTTTCATAGTACCAAATCAAAAACCAAATAAAAGATAAAGTGTAGGCTGTACACAAATCAAAATATATGTGGATAGGGCCCCTCCTTGCCACACGCCGCATCAAACACAAATACAATCCACTTGATTTAATTTAAGCTGCAAATACTCATGTTCATACTTCAAAACAAATATAACTGAAAGATTCATTCCACTAGAATAAATAGAAAATAAACTTGATTATAAACAACAGTGTCAAAAACGTTTGAAGGGTCTAGTGCATACATAGAATCTCACTACCACGTTCATACACGTAAGATCAATAGTATCAAACTTTGCACTATTAACAAATTTTTTCCACTCATAATTAGACTTCGGAAAATACACACCACTATATTGACACTGAAGAAGCCACTTCTTAAGGGCCATTTTCGTCTTTTTTTTTAAATCAATACCATTTAAACTGTCTTCGGTTTTTGGGCAATCAGTAATAGAGAAAATGGTAGAAAATGGAAGGAGATCAGTAGCACTGATATCCTCATCCATCAAAATCTGAGAATTGGCTGTATCAGAACAGCAAATAAAATTCCCAATTCTAGTTTTCGAACCAGATTGATGGATATAGGACAAAATTAAGTTCTTGGTCACAGTATGGAAGGCGTTTGGTAGAGCATTAAATAAAGCGTCACTACGAGAACAACTACTCATGACTTCACAGTTAAAGTCACCAAGCATGACCCAACTCGGACCTTTTGAAGCAACAGTGGAGATCAGGAATCTCAACTTCTTATAAACTATGTTGAAAGACGAAAAATATCTAGTGTCTCTTTTATCATACGAAAAATGACAGTTTTTGAAAATGGTATTTCCAATGCGAATAGCCAATATAATAATATCTGAATAAAACTAAGACACAATTATCACATCCTTCACTATACATGCTAGGCCATCAAAGGGCCAACCATTAATCGGTCAAGTTTGAGCAATAAATAATCTATAGGCACTACTCCGACAAAGCATCATGAAAAATCCTAAAGTATCAAATTCTCAGAAATGATATCCTTATCTTTTATGTCATTAATGCTTTACTAAACTGGTGAGAGATTTCAGAGATTCATGATATCCTAGTAATACTTTGCTTTTGCACAGCGTTATCACGTAATTTCTAAGCCGTAGGTTATATGAAACATGGTTTCTGCCATAGTTTGCGCATAAGGGGTTACAGTGATAGGCCGATTCTTTAGTTGAAGAATGTGAGCCTAAAAATGACCACATTTTTTCACGGAACTTGGACAATTCACATTTAAATAGTCGGGAGGAGAGCACTTATCACAACATCTGAGGAGCCTTAAGAGTCTGTCATTTTGAAAAATGTTGTGCCTAACTTTAACATAATATCTTATTTCTGGCTCTGGCAAGCGAGCATCAACGAAACTGAGAATTACAGTACGAGATCTCCTAGCCTTCACAGCCTTTTCGACTGCTGGCCTCTCTTTAAATACCAACACATCAAAGTCAGCGTACAAATTGACAGAAATACTAAGTTGTTTACGATCGGAGACTTTTACAATAGTATTCTCCAATATGCTTGGCAGGCAATTGCTGAAATATTTGGTGACAGTTTTATCCAGCTTAACTACTGATTTTCCACAAGGAGTCTGGACACTCGTGATATGACCTAGAAGCAATTGCTTACGCCTTGATGGATTGTTCACTTCAGAAGGTAACTTGTTTATTATAACATTAACATCATCAGGGATAACAGCATTCACAGCAGTAGCTGATGGAAGCTTAGCGAAGTTCTAGCTATAAATGTGACAGCACTAGACCCTTAAGGTCAAAACCGGCTGCGCTGATCACTGTTTCGTGGACCTTTGACCCAGAAGTGCAATGAATTGCGGCCGGCCGTCTTGTCTTTTCGTACACCCTTCTGTCTTACGTTCGCCAGATTTCTCTGGGTTCCTATTTAGAGCTGAATTCGGGGTTCAGCATATAGAGTCACGTTCCGAACCCCATCCCAAACCAAATAACTCGCCACGCCGCTGATCAAACATGTGCAGCCAAATGAGCCGAAATGAAATTAAGTAGTTTGTCAAGCTCACTAACTCTAGCTGAAAGGATAGAGTGAGCCACAGCTAGAATACATGGTACATCGGTTGGGCAGCCAATTAAAAAAAAGGAAACTTAGCACTATCAGCATTACATCTGCAGAAAAGGTAAAAATGCTTTTTGGATTATGCAGTTTTGCATTAGTTTCGACCGGCTTAGGGACCGACTCATTTGGTACAATCTTACTCCAAAGATTACACTTCGCTTTGAAAATTTTAATGCTATCATAAAAGTCCAAACTGCAACAAATAACGTGATCCTCGTTTTTTCCCACTTTAAAATCCATTTGCATAAAATTCAGCCCCATACATATTATTAGTTCACCTTGATTGTCCCTTTCTCTCATTACTAAGTCCTTGATATCAGTATATCCGTACGAATTATTGTTTTCGTTGTTTTGCTTCCGAGTGAGCAACATAAATTAGTAATAATCTACTAAGGCAGCCACAGGAAAATAAATCAATTCCTCAGCACAAACCAGATGAGGGGAATTTAAAATAACTGTATTTAACTACTGTTCCTGGGATCAAAGTATCAACCGGACAAGCTTGGTCCAAGAACCAGACGATATCCATAAAAATTTGACTAATAAAGAATTTGTACTTGCTTTGTTAGGCTTGCTAACCCTCCCATGGTGATTTTGTTGTTTTTTCTTACAAGACTGAGGAGCAGGGTCCCCCTTTGGAAACGCAAAAATCTGAAAACCAAGATTAGACCATTGGTTGCTATAGCAATGGCAATGGTCAAGGATGACTTAGAAGCGAGCGTGCTCCAAAGGAAAGAGGAAAATTTGCTGGATTCTTTCTAGAAGATTTGCAAAATCAGCCTACGGATGATTTGGGGTACTCTTCTAACCAGCTATATATCTAACAGCATAGTTCAGTCTATAATATAGTTCAATATATGGTTGAAAAATTGTTCAATTCCACTTTATATGGCTAGAGCAAGAAAAATGAATGTGATGAATAGGACCGTTTTACATTTGAAGGAAGATAATATTTATTTGCAAAAAAAGCATGGAGGCCATAGCAAACACATACAACTTTAAACAAGCACCTAATTACAAACAATTTAAACAAGCAAACAAATTTTCAAACACTTTATGAATTCAGAAACACCCGTAAATAAACTCTTACCAAGCTAACTCCTCGAACATGATTCCCGATGCTTAATGCCTAACCGAAGAAACTTACACAACTGTTTAATAGCATATCCATTCCTCTCAGCCATTCGCTCCCTTAACCAGCATTCATTCCCCAACACTCGTCCAAAACATTCCTTCCGCAACTCAGACAGCTCTTCACACTCGGATACAAAATGAACTAAATTTTCATCCTCCCTGCCACACATAGGGCAAAAGTAGGGGCCTGCCTCCTGCCTAAACTTTCCCAAATGTTTCCTTCTGATACCTAAATCTAAACTGTCTCCTCTTAGCAACAACAAATTCTTCAAGATAGCCAAAAATCGTTTTTGTGTGCAAACAATCAAAAGTAAAACACAAAATAAGTCAATCTTAAACGGGATGGGAGGATGTAGTATGAAAACAATTGAGAGAAATGTGAATTTCTTGGCTGGGTGTATAAACAGAGGTTTATAATAAATTAGTGTTTAGTGAGTTGTTAGTAGTAGCAGACATGCAATCAGAGCAAACTTGCATCATGTGTAAGAAAACCTTTAATTTTCAGTTTTTTACTCTGTGCAATTTTGTAAATGTAATTGCTATATTAACGTATTTTCACGTTTTTCTATTGTTAATTTATGTATTGCAGAGGAAAGGAGCCTTATTCTATATTTTCGGCTAAAAGCCGGAAAAAAACTCAGAAACTCTACTGTTTTTACCCAAACAACGATAAAATCCCTCTGAAGCTATATTTTCTTCATTTTTACGTTTGAGGTTTGTTTTAACCCTTTTTCGTACTATAAGTCACTCTCACTTAATTTTAACGGGTAGCTCTAAGATAATGTTTCTAAATATTTCATTTTGATTATTCTAGCAGCTTTAGTACAAGTTCAGTTATTTTTACCCTGTTTGTGAAAGTAGCCAACTGTAAGCCTGTTTATATATCCATTTAATTCCACCTTCTTATAAAAAAACAAATGGGTATATCAAAATTTCCAAGTTTCAAGTAAATCCAAAAAATTTATATTTTTAAAGAGCACAAAATCCCACAACACCCACAATTTTTCTTCTCGAATTGTCTTGTTAACGAAAAGGAATAACGTTTTAAAATTGATGATATTCATTAGAAACTTCGATTTGCTTTTATGTCCCAAGAAGGTCTGGGAACCAATTAAAATTATTATACTCCGAGCAAGGGAAGACACTGAAAGCAAACCGTCGAAACTTAACTCAGGCAACATGAACGGTTAGGAATATTAACCATTATCGAAATAGAAACCACATCTACTGAAAAAAAATCAATAAGACCCACTCCACACAAAATTAAAAGACGGAATCTTTTTAAGATTTAAGACTAAACACTTGGAGCAACTTTTCAGCACATTCACGAAATCCAGATTGCTCTGAGGATTGTTCCTGAACATATTTTTTTGTATTTCCCTAATTTTCTCTATACTCGCTAATAATTTATTGAACTTTATAGGATCCATTTATAGAATGAAAATTTTTATTGAACTACTTTCGAGATTTCTTTTTCGTAAGAACCATCAATAATGAGTTCACCAGTTTTATCTGACAGTTCATACGTTACACGGATTATATGTTTCACTGGAATTTGGTAGGTAACCTTTATCAAAAACACCCTTAATTAAATTCGTTCTAACCTACTCCTCAACATTGAATTTGTTTACTGATAGTTTTAGAACTTTCAACATCTGGAAATGAATTGGTGTAGAAATCTTTTTCATTTTCTTTTTTACTCGCTTTTATTGGTTTAATTTTTATGAATTGATGATAAAAATAGTTCTAATTGTCAACACGAGAGGGTAATACATCTATCCATCGTTTTGTGTTGTTATGAGTAAAATCTTTCCATAATTACTCTTTGATTGTTCTATTAAACCGTTCAACATTTTGAGCTTTCAATTCATTTTCAGATGAGAACCAATGGATTTCCTGAATCTTAAAAAATACTTGAACCTTTTCATAAAGAATTCTTTACCTTTATCTGTTTGTAATTTTTTAGTTTTTCTATTTTTAAATAAATCAGTAAAAAATAGTAATAGTTTCCTTACCCGTTTTATTCCTTAGAGGAATCAAATAAAAACAGTTTTTTCAACTGCAAGTAAGGAACAACATTAAAACTTTAAACGAACAAAATCAAAATTTTGAACAAAATAAAATTTGTTCGCCATAAATTCGTGCCTTTGTTGGTTTTAGTATTTTTGGTAGTATTTATCCAAACGGCAGGTCTGTTGTGTCTAAGGAAGATATTAAGGTTTAAACTTGCAACTTTCTGTTAATAATGAGAAATAGTTGAAAAACCTAAGCCCACTACGCTTATGCAGGTAGCAAGAAGGGTAGTTTAACAATATCAGAAGAAAAGATTAATAGTATTCCCACAAGGTTTTCTACGACACAGATAGGGAGTATACTAATGGAGTTGCTTGTCCCTCAAAACATTATTAAACGCACCTAGGTCTTAAGTAACACTATAGTATACTTGTATGTTACGTAATAGGAGAAAACTTACCGATGTTGAGGATGACGTAATCGTGCGCGACTTGTTAGATCTTACGCTCTACATACCTAAACACTGGATAAGAGTTCATTGTGTCAACATCGTAGATGTTGTTCTTATCATATTTCTTTAGTAATGGATGCTTTCACTCTATTGTATATTGAAAGTGTTAACAATTTTAAAATAATCCTAGAGTACCTTGCGTGGCCGCAGAAATTGCAAGGGAATGTTGGGTAGCCCAAAACTGGGACGAGATGCTTGCCAAATATGCAATATTATTGAGCATATTCAATTTTGAGGAACAGTTATGTTTCACAGCAAAAGTGAATAAAATGTGAATAAAAAAAACAAAATGGATTAAATGCATCATAATTAATATATAAAAGACGAGTGAGTTTGTGACTATTCCATTCAAATTTTTTTTGTTGGATATTTTACTAGCAATGAGAAGGTAGAGAGAATCTTCATTCTTTGTTAGTTTAAAATCAGCAATGAGGGTCAAGATTAAAAATGGTTGGCTTTGAGATAAAAAACATGCAGAATTTTGTGACTTTGGAAAAATATTTGATTTTAATTCGTCATTATCAAGAGTTATATGTTCAAAAGAAAATTCTCTCTCAAAGAATGCCTAATGAAATAGTGAAAAAATTCTCATTCTTGGGACTATTGTATAAAGCTTTTAAGTCGTAGGCCAGATGCATTTACTCAATTCAATGACATGCTAATTGAAAAAAAAATATTGTTTATATTTTTAAATACAACCTAGACCCTATCCAAACAAAAAAAAAGTCTAAAAGGTTTTGTGACGCCACTTAATTACTCTTCCTTCTAAAATTCAATTCACTGTATTGATCTTCCTTATAGGAAGAATATTTGCCATTGGTAAATAAAGGGCCGGCTTAGGTACGTGAGCCCAATATGTCATTGATTCATGATTGTTTTGGATACGAGCAGTTTGATGTTATTTCCACTAGTTTTTCATCTTTCAAATTTCAAAGAAATAGACCTCATAACCTTATGTTTTCATACATGAAGCATTGCCGAGGTTAGAGAGACTATTGCATCAGACGCAGTTGCATGTACTTTTTACAAAATAAAATTGGACAATGGAAGTTAAAACTTTATTTCAAACTTAATATTGGGAGGCAACCGTTGAGGTGTATTAAATATTTCATGATTTATTTTCCCAGCTAAGTGTAAATCACTTACTGTTGCCTCTCTAAGTATATTGGTAGTATCCATATCCGATTTATATTAAAATCAAATGGCTAAATTTCTAAATTTTTTATAGGACTACAGAGTCATCAGCATCACTTGTATGTAACTGGCATAATCTGATAGATTGTTGTTTTTGTTCACCATGATTCCATTTATGTGGAGACTTTTTTGTCTAAGCAAATTATATAGTACACAATTTTCATAGGATAGTCCCTCACAGCACTTAGTTTTTCATTATTAGACTTTTTCACGAAGAAATGAAAACCTATAAATATGGAAGACAAACCTATGAAATAGTCTTCACTGGAATGAATTTTAAAATTAATGTTTTCAGAGAGTAGTTCTTGCGGATAAAATCGTTCATAGTGACCATGCTTTACACTTGCATCAACATCTGTTGCATTGAAAAGGTATAATGATGAGGTGAATGAGGGATGAGATCCTTTGTGTGGTATATATGTTATTTCTAGAAAAAGAAACTATTTTTCCAATAATTTTTTTTTACTTTTGGTATCTTTTTCTTCTTTGACAAGAGTGATGTTCTTTGCATCTGGCCTAAGTAAGGACGATGAAGTGTTTTTCCGCCTTTTTAAACCTTTTCCTTTTTGTGATGGCTTCAGTCGCTTGTTGAGAGATCCTGCGCAAGACCTGAGATTTTGTGAAAGTCTTTCTTTAAAATCCTTCTCAGAGCCCAAATCGTGTAGTGTCGAGGACACAAAATCGGTGGCAGCAGGAATATTTTTGTTTTTAGCAGTATTTTTAGGTATTTTTTTTAGGGTATTGAAGAGCAGAACAGCTTAGATAACCAGTTGCCAGGGAAAGCCCGACATTGACGAATAAACCCTTTAATGGTTCATTCTATGGCCCAATGATCGTAGTCGTGGAGTATCAAGATAACAATAAATATCAGCTCAAAGAAAAGTGCAAAAAAACAGCAGTATTTTTTCAATATAGAATATCTTTGATTCAAAACCAATAGTTCTTATCACGTTCAGCGAATGCCACCGATATCGCAGCATGGCCATGATAAAGAGTTTTGTAAAGTATTTCAATACAACCTTTTTCACATGTGAATTAATAAATTTTCTTCCTCGATCTGTTTGAATTTTTCTATCAAAATTTTGTTCAGTGATATATTCAAGAGCTCTAATAACTTCATCAGCTCTCTTTAAGCGCAATGGAAGAGCATATGCATGGCAACTGAAAAGACTGACTGTAAAATAAAATATACTTGTATGGACTATTGTTATGTATTTGAAGCTCGTCTAGAGTTAAAAGATCTGCTACTAAAATATACAATGGGAAAAAGCTTTAATCAGAATATCGATACCTGTGCTACACAGGTACCGTCGGTGAGGATACAAAAAAGTTTCAAGTTTTATATTTAAAGTGTGTTTATTCCAAATAAGACTTATTTAGAAGTTTGATTACTTAAAAAATTTATACAAATGACTATAAATTGAATCAAGTCCTTTACGATTAGCAAACGAATCTTATACCAAATCGACTAGATTGTAGGTCTTACCATTGATTAATAACTTTTATTCTGTTTTTCATCAATTTGTATATATTGTCAGCTAGATATGTCGAGAGTCTTTTATATTACTCACGATACTATTGGGGTATTAAATCTGCAATACTTGCAAATGCTTTAGATAAATGTTCTCCTTATGTTGATGGCTTCAAAGTCTCATAACATTCAGAGTGGCTGTCATCAATGATATTTTCTTTGATTGGTCTTTCAAAGTAGGGTTTATGGCTATCGACATGTCAAAGGGTATCTTGAAGCTATATTAATTATTATTTCGTTGACAATTTCCTCATTGTTACTAAATTTGCTTTGCTAGAGAATACTGTTTCTAACTAAGTCAATTATTAACAGTAACAGTAAGAAAATCTATCGCCCGCTTGAACCAGTCCTTTTCTTTTAAAATTCTTTCTCTTTGTTTTTGCAAGCTAGGTCGTATGTACAAATGAACGATGTTGCTTTTTCTGTTGCTTAAATGCTTTTTGCAGATGACTATTGCTTTCAGTTAGATTTAAACAGAACTCACATAGGAGATTAATTAATTCATTGTCAATAACACGTTTCAGTACAGCCTTCCTATTTGAATTACCCAAGATGAAAAAATAAATTTCTGTTTTCATGTAGTTTCATCAGTATCGTAATGACAACTAATGATTATTTTTTAATGTTCACTTGTGAATACACAGTAATTTCATGGTCAAAACTATCAGTGACAACACGCAAATCATCGGGTATGGTTTGGATAAGGTAGAATAGAATATAATATAGCCTGATTGTATGCCAAGAGTAGAAACTGCGGCTCGCCAGAATATATTTGTTTGTTTATAGGTATGAGAGAACTTGAATCACGAACCATACTGTAGATGGTATGTGTTCATTTTTGGTGTGTTGATTTTTTCTTCGTGAAACTTGTTTTATTGTTATTTATGTTCATGGAATATTTTTATGCTATATTCTTCTTTGTGAAAATTATTGAATGCTGATTTTTTTTTCTCTGTGAAACTTTATGAAATTTGCTGTATTTTGATTTTTCTCTTCACGAAGCTTGTTTAATGTTGATTTTTTCTTCGTGAAACATTTTGCTTGTGGATTTTTCTTCCTGAAAGTTGTTTCATTTTGAATTGTTTTCGTGAAAATGTATGTTGATTCTTCTTCTTCGCGAAACATGTTGTATTTTTATTTTACCTTATGAAAAATGATTGTTGACTTTTTGTTCGTGAAACTTGTTGTATATAGATTTTTTTTTCTTCGTGAAACTTGTTGAATGGTAATTTGGAATCTTATTGTATTTTTATATGTATTTGCTCGAAAATTGGTGTACTTTGTTTGTTCTTCCTTCGTGAAACTTATCTTATGTTGGTTTTCTTTGTGAAACATTTTGTATGTTGGCTTATTGCAATTGAGCTTGTTTTATGTTTTTTTTTTCTTTGCGAAACATTTTGCATATAGATTTTTGTATCAATCAAACTTTTCGTATGTTGATTTTTTCTGTGAAAATTACTGTATTTCATTTTGTTTTCTTCCCGAAACTTATTGTATTTTTTTGTATTTATGTTTTTTCCTGAAACCTTTCTTATGATGATTTTCCCTTCTTGAAACTTGTTACACGTTAATTTTTTAATCGTCAAAACTTGCTGTAATTTTAATTTGTCTTCGTGAAACTTATTGTATGTTGATTTTATTTCTTCGTGACACTTTTCGCTTGTTGATTTTTCTTCTAATGTTTAGAAATGTATCTTGATATTTTTCTACGTGGAAATTTTTGAATGTTGATTTTTTCTTCATGAATCATGTTGCATACGGATTTTTTGTTCGTGAATCTTGTCGGAGATGGATTATCACTTCAAGAAAATATATGTATCTTGATTTATGTCTTCGTGAAATTTGTTGCATTTTTTCTTCTATCTGAAACCTCATGATTGTTAATTGTCAACTAGGAAGGCCTAGGCGTGGCTTAAGAAATTGGGCGTTCCCATTAAAAGGTCAAAAATATCACTTAATGTGGCTTAAATTTACCTCTAACAAGACTAGGCTTAATAAAAAGAAAAATATTATTTAAATGTGTGCTTATCAATCAATTTTCACTTAAAAAAGAAATACTTTCATTAAAACCTCTCAGAAATATGTTTTATTATTGTTTAAATTTACCTCTATTAAAAATCCTCCCCTCCTCCTGGAATTGCCTGCAAGGCTTCCCTCCTTTCTTTAATTCACACTTTTTGCTTATATTTTATCAGCTTTTTCATGTTTTGTTCTACTATTTATTGAGTTTTAACTACCTTTTCTGTGATTGTTTGATTTTATAATGTTTATGAGTTTGTTCATTAATAAAACTCGTATATACAATAAAAAGTCTGTGTCTTACAAAATCATTTGAGAATCAAAACAGAGTATCGTCTGTCTCACGTTAGAAAATTAATAAAACTGATAGGTGTGTCTAATAGATTATTAGTCAATTATACATATGAATTTTAGCACACTCTCGAGGGGGAATGGATGATAGACATGCAATCAATGGCTTTACTGAATAATTTGCATCGAAAGTATTACCCAAATCATAACAACATCAATTGCATATTGGTGCAATTTTCTAAGGCAGAGTTACATTAGGGAGATTTCTGGTCTTATACTCAATTCCTAAGGCGGAAAAAATCTATGATGATGTATTAAAAGGATCCTCCTCAGGAAAAATCTTGATTAAAATGCCTCGAAGTAAAAAAAACGTCTTAATTAAAAGAAAATTTTGAAGAAAAAAAATCCTTCTTCAAAAACGCCTTTAAAGAAAAATGCCTTGAAGAAAATGAAATCTTGAAAAAAAGCATCTTTTAAATTATTTAGTAACTAGCTGGGTCCCAGCGGCTTCGCCGCCGGTCTCCAGCTTGGCACGCAGCAGGCTTCTATATATGTATTCTCATTGTCCCTTGTGTTCTAACCGCAGACAGTGCTGGGTCCCGCCGGATTGGCCATCGGGCTCAAGCATGGTACGCGGCAGGCTTCTATATATGGATTTTCATTGTTCCTTGTGTTCTAACCAAAGACAGTGCTGGATCCCGGCAGGGCCCATGTATGGCACGCTGAAGGCTTTTACATATGGGTTCTAATTATCCCTTATGTTCAGACCGCAGACAGTGCTAGGTCCCAGCGCTTCGCTGCAGGGCCCCATCATGGCACGCGGCAAGCTTCTATATATAGATTCGCATTGTCCCTTGGGTTCAAACCACAGACAGTGCTGGGTCCAGGCGGCTTTGCCACCGGTCCCCGCGGGTGGATTCTCGTTGTCCCTTGTGTTCTAACCACAGACAGTGCTGGGTCCGGGCAACTTTGTTACTGGTCCCCGCGGGCCCCAGAATGGAACGCTGCAGGCTTTCATATATGGATTCTCATTGTCCCTTG
This sequence comes from Artemia franciscana, assembly GCF_032884065.1. Lineage (NCBI taxonomy): Eukaryota > Metazoa > Arthropoda > Branchiopoda > Anostraca > Artemiidae > Artemia > Artemia franciscana. The sequence goes on along the minus strand of NC_088870.1, from coordinate 9,694,289 downwards.
TATTCTTGGTCCCGACAACGCTATATTATTTTTGGATCGAATTGATGACTTTAATTGGTTTGGTTTTCTGTTTTTAAGGTTTTCAAATTGCTTTAATCCATTGTCAAAATATATCGAAATAATTGTGCAATCACCAGTTTTTTACAATTTAAGCAATTTAATAAAATTTAAAAAGAGCCTCAATTTTTTTAGCTCGTGTAACGAGCTCAAAAATTAGCTAGGGGGTAACAGTGCCCCAAAAGCCGAATTATTGAATCTCTGAATTATGATAAATGCAATAGCTATCTTAAAACATTTATAAGTCGACTTGGGGTAAAAAGGGTGAGATAGGGTGTTAGTTGCTTCCCAGTCCTTTTGATCACTTTATAAGAGCACTAGACCGTTTAATTTCAATTTATATGTATCCTATCCCAATCTTCAAGCGTAGTTAGTTTGATAAAATCACCGCTTCTTTTTTGGTCGGTTAAAAATGAGAGATCAAGACCAAGTTTGAGATATCAACCTAGCCAGATTGGCAACAAGTATAAGGCTATTTGATGCAGCAACTTGATCTTCATCACTCTATATTCATATAAAAGAAATTGAAAAAAATAGTTCTTATCGCCTCAAATAGGGGGGATTGAAAGAATTATTGATTTAATTATAGTTATTTTTAAATCCCTTCCTTATCTCAATTATTCAATATTTCTTTGTTTGTTTTTTACATTACTTCTTTTGTCTTTTATTCTTCTTTTTCTTACTTCTTTCTATCTTTCTCTCTTTCTTTTCCTCTCTTCTCTGTGAGACCTTTTCAAATAAAATTTATATTTTTTAGTTTCTTTATTGTTAAAGAAGACATACCGAGATGCCTCTCTGTCTTCTTTGTACAAATTTATTCGTAGTGTTTTTTTGCTATTAAATACGTCAAGTCAAGCCTTGGAAAAAAATGGAATAAAAAAAAACATGAGCAGTGACAATAAAGTATACTATTGGAGCTGCTAATTCCTCAAGACATTATGACGCTGACCTGGGTCTTACTTAATACTATAGTACACCTGTATATTACGTGATACAATTGTAAACATTTTTTAAGCAAGAGGGAATGTTTTCTTCTTCGAGATTTCTTTGTTTGTTACGTAATTGTGTACGTATGTTGAGGATAACGTAATCTCGCGTGACTTATTTTGCTAGAGCTTAGCGGTATCTATTAAATTGTGAAGCCCCCCAGTTGTAACTTAGGATGGGGTAGCGTTGGCTCTATGTAAATCTATAGATTTTATTTTTCTTCACTACGTATTCTTCTTCAAGGCATTTTTTTCTTTCAAGGTGTTTTTTCTGTCAAGGTGCTTTTGTCCACAAGGTGTTTTTTTCCTCATGATATTTTTACTTGGACATACTTTTTCTTCAAGATATATTTTTCGAGATTTCCTTTTAATTTTTTCATCAGGGAGCCTTTAAAATCCGATGACAACAAAGGTTTTTGTCCGCTCTATGAGTCAAATGTGAGACCGGAAATTCCCACAACAAAATGACACGTTAATAGCAAATGCCAGCAAATTATTCCCAATGTTGTGTTCTGGAAAATAAAGTCTATGATATGGGCGGTTTCCTGTGAGAAGAATTCTCCACAAAGTTTCTATATCGATAAAGCTGTAGATCGTGAGTTTCCTATTCCTGGAAATATTTGCCATGGAAGGGAGATCATCAATTATTGGAAATAAGCTTTTGGGAATATTATTGTTAAGCATTTGACATATACTTGGATGTTATATCATGGTTATGTAAATTGAAATGAGAGTGATGATATTGTTTAATTGATCAAGAGGAAGCCAGCATAAATGTTCGAAAACATCGGATATGCCTTTGTTTGGCATACCTTCTGTATCTTTAACAGTTCAAAAATCATAAAATCTGAAAATTTTTCTCGCTGTAGGAGTCAAAATTCATAAGACCCCTTAACTTAATAAAAAACTAATCTAAGAGCACAATTTTACGAATTCAACTCTTTTATCTCAATATACCAAATTTACAAAAGGAAGCTAGCATTAATATCCGAAAACATCGGATATACCAATGTTTGACATACCACACATACACTTAACTATTAAAAAATCATGAATATTGAAAAAAAAATACGATGGGGGTCGAAAATTCTTAAGACCCCTTGACCTAAGGAATAAACAAATCTAAGAATATATTATTGCGATTTAAACTTTATGCCTCAATTTACAAACTTGACAAGAGGAAGCCAGCATACATGTTCGAAAACATCATATATTCCAATGTTTGGCATACCGGAGATACTTTTGATTCAAAAATTATGAATCTGGAAAAATAAATCACCATAGGCGTCAAAAATTCAGAAAACCCCTTAACCTAAGGAAGAAACTAATATAAGAACACTTTATTGTGATTTCAACTTTCTTACGTCAATTTACAAAACTCGACAAGAGAAAGCCAGCATACATGTCTAAAGACATCAGATGTACCAATAATTTACATACCACCTATAGTTTAAGAAACAAATAATGTAAGAACACATTATTGTGAGTCGAACTTTCTAACCTCAAATTACAAAACTCGACAAGGCAAATCCAGCATAAAATTTTCGAAAACATCAAATATACCAATGTTTGACATACCAAACGTATCTTTAACTATTCAAAAATTGTTAGACTTGAAAAATACTCACCATATGGGTTGAAAATTCTTAAGATCCCTTAACCTAAGGGAGAAGTCAACTAAGATCACATTATTGCAATTTCAACTCTCTTACCTCAATTTACAAAAGTTGACAAGAGGAAGCCCCTATATATTTTCAAAAATATAAAAATACCAATGTATGGTATACCACACATATATTTAACTATTGAAAAATCATGAAGCTTGAAAAATAACTCACCCTACGGGTTAAAAATTCATAAGACCTCTTAACCTAAGGAAGAATCTAATCTAAGAACACATTATTGTGACTTCAACTCTCTTACCTCAATTTACAAAATATCCATTTCTTACTTGTGAAAAAGAGAAAAAGAAGAATAAAAGACAAAAGAAGTAATGTAAAAAACAAACAAAGAAACATTGAATAATGGAGATAAGGAAGGGATTTAAAAATAACCATAATTAAATCAATAATTCTTTCAATCCCCGCTATTTGAGGCGATAAGAACTATTTTTTTCAATTTCATTTTATATGAATATAGAGTGATGAAGATCAAGTTGCTCCATCAAATAGCCTTATACTTGTTGGCAATCTGGGGAGGTTGATATCTCAAACTTAGTCTTAATCTCTCATTTTTTAACGGACCAAAAAAGAAAGGGTGATTTTATCGAACTAACTACGCTTGAAGATTGGGATAGGGTACATACGAATTGAAATTGAAAGTGCTAGGGCTCTTATAAAGTGATCAAAAGGACTGGGGAGCAAAAAACACACTCTCTCAACCTTTTTCTCCAAAGTCGATTCATAAATGTCTTAAGATAGCTTATGCATTTATCATAATTCAGAGATTCAAGAATTAGGCTTTTGGAGTACTATTATCCCCTAAAGCCCGTGGGGAAAGATCTATAACCAGAAATGTTTCTATTGTTTGTGCAAGGTATTCACTATCGAGAAGTAGACACATTTATCGATAGAAGAGAGATTTTATGGTTGGGGTAGGTTTCCAAGGGCCTAAATTTTCATGAGGAGGGAAGTTTCTAAAGAAAATTTTACAATAGGGGATTTGACAGAATTTCAATACAAAGTTAAATTAATTTTTCTTACTTTCTCATGTCAACTTAATTTTGCACGAAAAGATATGCCAGGGTATAATTCATTGGATATTTCCAGCGGGTTTAGATTTCGGGAAATAATTTCCTCTTAAGTAGGGTTTTTTCGGAGCGATCAGAAAACGATTAGAAATTAAAGTCTTTTTCAAATAAAAATATGTAAAGGAGAGTTTTCCGCCTGAATTGTCAAAAAAAAACTACGGGAAACAGGTTTTTCAGTTAGGGTGGATTTGTCTAGTGGGAATTTTACGAGGGGAGGGTGTAAATGCTAAAGAGGATTTTAAGCCTGACTCTTCTGCAAAAAAAATATCGGGGAAATTTTCAGAGATGAATTAAATATTCCAAAGGGAATTTACGGGGTAGGGAGTTGTATTTTGGGTGGAAGGAGCCTTTTAGGGTGGAGTCTCTTGCAAGGGGAAGATTTTTTCCTAGAGTTAACCAGATATACCGGCTTTATTTGAAAAATAATCAGACGTTAAATAAAAAGAAATAAACATCCTTCTCAATCAAACAGCCCGTGGTAACGAAAAGATTGCTAAGTAAGAGTAATGAGGGGGCTCCAGGCTTAAGCACAGTCGATGTGGGGATATTAATGAAGCTACTAGCCTCCTGAGACGTTATTACGCACACATGGGTCTTGGGTTCAATATATTTCACGAAAAAAATCCATATGCAAAATGTTTGATGAAGAAAAAATCAACACTAAACAAGCTTCGTGAAGAGAAAAATCAAAATACAGCAAATTTCATGAAGTTTCACGGCGAAATAAAAAATCAACATTCAATAATTTTCACAAAGAAATAAAAGAACATAAAAATTTTTTATGAACATAAAATAACAATACAACAAGTTTCAAGAAGAAAAAATCAAGATACCAAAAATCAACACATATTATCTACACTATTGTTCGTGATTCAAGTTCCCTCATACCTTTAAACAAACAAACATTCTGGCGAGCCGAAATTTCTACTCTTGGCATACAATCAGGCTAGATTATATTCTATTCTCCCTTAACCAAATCAATGATTTTTAAACCAATAAAATTAAACCCAATGATTTACGTGTAGTCGCTGATAGTTTTGACAATGAGATTACTGTGTATTCACAAGTGAACATTAAAAAATGGTCATTAGTAGTGATCACGATACTGATGAAACTACATGAAAACACATTTATTTTCCACCCAAGGTAATTCAAAACCCTGGCTTAGGAAGGCTGTACTCAAACTTGTCGCTGACAGTGAATTCATTAATCGCCTATCTGAGTTCTGATTCAATCTAACTGAAGGCAATAGTCATCTGCCAAAAGCTTTTGAGCAACGGACAAAGCAATATCGTTCACTTGTACATATGACCTAGCTTGCAAAAAAGGGGAAAGAATTTTAAAAGAAAATGATTTGTTCAAGCGTGCGATAGCTTTTCTTCCTGTTACTGCCAATAATTGGCGGAGTTATAAACAGTATTCTCATGACGCTTCCCATGTTCCCCCCCTGATTTCTCCAGGTATCATTGTTGAGCCTGGGCGAATCTGGCTGAGATTTCAGGGTCAAGCCATTGACCCCGTCCCAAACCAAATAATCAACGACACCAAGACTTAAACCTTTGACAAAAGGATTTCGAGTGCAAAGTGCCAACCTCTCAGCTAGGATAGCTCAATTTAAAATTGATTAAGGAAATATGGTCAAATAGCAAAAGAAAATTTTAAATCATTTTCGCAAAATAATAGCAAACCAAGTGGTGTTGATGATTCGTTTTAATAAGGTACCAAGCGGAGGCGTCTTAATATCAGCACATAACCTGTTAGTATGCAAAAGGGTAGTGGACACTTCACAATAAATTTACATTCAAAATGACCCAAGTTTTGAAACGTATTTATGAGAATATTGGTGAAGTTTTGAAGTTTTAGTTTACTCACCACACTTCCTGAAGTCACCGGACTTGAAAATAAAAGAGCGAAAGAGTATTTATAGAGTAAACTAGGTTACACTATTCATCAAAATCATAAAGTTCGTGGTAGTCATTATCGAAAAATTAATTTTTTTCCCATTGTATATTTTAGAAGCATATCTTTTAACTCTAGACGAGCTTCAAAGACATAACAATAGTCCATACAAGTATATTTTATTTTACACTCAGTCTTTTCAGTTGCCATGCATATACTCTTCCATTGCGCTCAAAGAGAGCTGATGAAATTATTAGAGCTCTTGAATATATCACTGAACAAAATTTTGATAGAAAAATTCAAACAGATCGAGGAAGAAAATTAATTAATTCACATGTGAAAAAGGTTGTATTGAAACACTTTACAAAACTCTGTATCATGGTCAAGCTGCAATAACGGTGGCATTCGATGAACGTGATAAGAACTATTGGTTTTGAATCAAAGATATTCTATATTGAAGAAATACCGCTGCTTTTTTGCAATTTCGTTTGAGCTGATATTTATTGTTATCTTGATACTCCACGACTACGACAATTGGGCCATGGAATGAACCATTAAAGGGTTTATTCGTCAATGTCGGGTTTTCCCGGGCAATTAGTTTTCTAAGCTGTTCTGCTCATCAATACCCTAAAAACAATACCTAAAAATACTGCTAAAAACAATAATATTCTGGCTGCCACGGATTTTGTGTCCTCGACAATACACGATTTGGGCTCTGAGAAGGATTTTAAAGAAAGAGTTTCACAAAATCTCAGGTCTTGCGCAGGGTTTCTCAACAAGCGACTGAAGTCATAACAAAAAGAAAAGGTTTAAAAATGGGAGAAACACATCATCGTCCTCACTCTTGTCAAAGAAGAAAAAGATACCAAAAGTAAAAAAAAATTATTGGAAAAATAGTTTCTTTTTCAAGAAATAACATATATACCACACAAAGGATTTCATCCCTCATTCACCTCATCATTAAACCTTTTCAATGCAACAGATGTTGATGCAAGTGTAAAGCATGGTTACTATGAACGATTTTATCTGCAAGAAGTACTCTCTGAACACATTCATTTTAAAATTCATTCCAGTGAAGACTATTTCATAGATTTGTCTTCCATATTAATAGGTTTGCATTTCATCGTCAAAATGTCTAATAATGAAAAACCAAGTGCTGTGAGGGACTATCCTATGAAAATTGTGTACTACACAATTTGCTTGGACAAAAAAGTCTCCACATAAATGGTGTCATGGTGAACACAAACAACAATCTATCAAATTATGCCAGTTACATACAATTGATGTTGATTACTTTGGAGTCCTATAAGAAATTTAGAAGTTTGGCCATTTGATTTTAATATAAATCAGACAAGGACGCTACCAATATACTTAAAGAGGCAGCAATAAATGATTTCCACTTGGCTGGTAAAATATATTATGAAATATTTAATACACCTCAACGGTTGCCTCCCAATGTTAAGTTTGAAATAAAGTTGTAAGTTCCATTGTCCAATTTTATTTTGTAAAAAGCACTTGCCACTGCGTCTGATGCAATAGTCTCTCTCACCTCGGCAATGACTCATGTACAATAACACCAGTTTATGAGTTCTGTTTCTCTAACATTTGAAAAATTAAAAACTAGTGGATACAATATCAAACTGCTCGTATCCAAAACAATCATGAATCAATGACATATTTGGTTCAAGTACCTAAGCCGGCTTTTCATTTATCATGGAAAAAATTTCTTCTAAACTCGCTTCGTCTTTTGTAAAAAGTGATGTGCAAATCATAGACAGATTTTCCGCACAAATTTGAAATGTTGGAATTTTCATCCCTTGTAAGTAAAGTAAAATGTAATTCCCCTACACAGTTAACTCTTTGATGAACCCTAAAGGATCCTATAACAAATGGCAATGCAATCACTAGATCGAGATTCACAAGTATTTGAAAATGGTATGTAATCATATGCTCTATACTCTATATACTCTATAAAGGGTATATATTTATAATCAAGCTAGCGAGTATCTTAACAGTGATGTCGTGAAAATCAGACTCTCTTATTATTCGAAAAGTTGAAGCGTAAACCAGGTTCTTCCTCCCCAAAATATTTTTAACCACGAAGATACTAGTTTCATAAAAATAAATAAAAATAATGTTTAGTGTTTTCTCTAATCATACCAGGGTAAGTATTTTCTGATTGATCAAATTTTTCATATTGATAATTGGAGCAAAGGAAACCAGTAGTGTGTAAGTCAGAAATATCTTCAAGACAGGAATTACAGTCTTTAATTTGCACTGCAAATTCTCTATTTAATTTACAAGGATTGCATAATCTTTACTTTCCGTCTAAGCCATCAAGAATAGCATATTTCTCACAAAATAACTAGGTGCCCAATATATAAAAAAATAAAGAACATTTATAAAACATTTTTTCACTGTTTACTGTCTCACTTCCAAAAAGAAACAGTTGATCGATGCAATGAATTTACTCTTAGAAAGAAGAGTAATTGAGTGGCGTCACAAAATCTATTAGACTTATTTGTTGTTTAGATAGGGTCTAGGTTGTATTTAAAAAATATAAAAAATATTTGTTTTCAATTAGTATGTCAAAGAATTGAGTAAATGCATCTTGTCTACGACTTAAAAGCTTTATACAATAGTCCAAAGAATGAGAATATTTTTCACTATATCATCAAGCATACTTTGAGAGAAATTTTTTTTTCGAACGTATAACTCTTGAAATGATGAGTTATAATCAAATGTTTTCCAAAGTAACAAAATTCTGAATAATATTTTTCTCAAAGCCAACCATTTTTAATCTTGACACTCATTGCTGATTTTAGATTAATAAAGAATGAAGATTCTTTCTTCCTTCTCATTGCTAGTAAAATATCCATTAAGAAAAAATTTGAAATGGAATAGTAACAAATTCAATCTTTTTTATATATTGATTATGATGCATTTAATCCATCTCGCTATCTTTTTATGCGCATTTTATTCACTTTTGCCGTGAAACATAACTGTTCCTCAAAATTGAATCTGCTCAATAATAGTGCATATTTTGCAAGCATCTCGTCCCATTTTTGCGGCTACGTCACGTACTCTAGGATTTATTTTAAAATTGTTAGTGCCTTCAATATACAATAGAATGAAATCATCCATTACTAAGGAAATATGATAAGAACAATATCTACAATGTTGACACAATGAACTCTTATCCAAAGTTTAGGTAAGTAGAGCGTAAGATCTAACAAGTCACGCACGATTATATCATCCTCAACATCGGTAAGTAATCTCCTAGTACGTAGCATACATGTGTACTATAGTGTTAATTAAGACCAAGGTGAGTTTAATAATGTCTTTAGGGACTAGCAACTCCATTAGTATACTCCCTATCTGTGTCGTAGAAAACCTTGTGAGAATACAACTAATTTTTTCTTCTGCTACCATTAAAATACCCTTCTGGCTACCTGCATAAGCATAGTGTGTTTAGGTTTATTTCAACCATTCCTCATTATTAACTGAAAGTTGCAAGTTTAAACTTTAATATCTTCCCTAGGCATAACAAACCTGCCTTTTTGATAAGTACTACTAATAATACCAAAACTGACCACAGCACCAATTTATGGCAAACAAAATTTTGTTTTGTTCAAAATTTTGTTAAAAATTTTGATTTTGTTCGTTTTAAGTTTTATTGTTGCTCCTTATTTACAGTTGAAAAACTTTTTTTATTTGATTCCTCTATGGAATAAAACGGGTAAGGAAACTATTAATATTTTCACTGATTTATTTAAAAATAGAAAACCAAAAAAATTAAAAACAGATAAAGATGAAAAATTTATTATGTAATCGTTCAAGTATTGGTTCTTATCTGAAAATGAATTGAAAGCTCAAAATGTTGAACAGTTTAATAAAACAATCAAAGAGTAATTGTGGAAATATTTTACTAATAACAAAACAAAACGATGGATAGATATATTACCCTCTTTTTTTGACAATTAGAACTATTATTATCATTGACATACTTGACTTAATGATCCTGCTGAAATGCTTCCAGCGTCGAGAGTGATGCTATATAGTGCCTCCATTTGGACCGGTCTCTTGCAAGGATGTGGACATCCTCCTGAATATTTGCCTTGACTCAGAAGGAACCTGTCGTGTCCTTCCATCTGGTTGGGGACGACCTCTTGGGCATTTCCCGCCATGCAGCACGGGAATGTCAAAAATTGTTCGTGCGGGAGTGTCGGGGTGCATGGGAAGGAGATGTCCGTACCAGCGTAGTTTTCGTTGGGCAAGCTGGACTGAGAAGGGTGTTTGAGCAGTTAACGACAGGAGGTTCTCGCTAATAATAAAATCGTGCCAGCGTAGTCCTTCAATGTGGCGAATATGTTTTGTTTGGGCTATATTTACGGTGCGTGTTTCATGTGTTTCATCTTTCCTCCTTAACTTTGATTAAGTTTTCCTGACTCATCTATTGCTTCTATTAAATGTACATAATTGTCAAAAAACTAAGCCTTTCAAAATAGGATTTCTTAGGATCATAGTCCATATTGATTTCTCTAAAAAAAATAATTATATATCCCTGAATCGACATGAGCAGTAAAATTTGGCTTATTCGGGGGTAAAAGGGCTTGACTTGAGTGAGTCTCATTGCTTGCTTGTAAACTTAATGCGTTGCTTAAGGATTTATCCAATCTTTGTAATCGTATTTTTAAAATTATAATATTTCGATGTAATTTATCAGTAATCATATTTGTATTTTTATCTTCTGCTTCAACGATTGGAGTATCCAACTTTTCAGCACATTCACGAAATCCAGCTTGCTCTGAGGAACGTTCTTGAGTATATTTCTTTGTGTTTCCCTAATTTTCACTATACTCGCTAATAACAATTCATTCAACTTTATAGGATCCATTTATAGAATGAAAGTTTTTATTGAACTACTTTCGAGAGTTCTTTTTCGTAAGAACCATCAATAATGAGTTCACCATTTTTATCTGACAGTTCATACGTTACACGCGTTATATGTTTCAATGCAATTTGGTGGGTAACCTTTATCAAAAACACCCTTACTTTTATTCATTCTAACCAAATCATCAACATTGAATTTAGCTAATCAGGTCCCAGGTCTAGGGTTGGTTGGGCTTGTGACCCTCAACCAGTACCTAATTGCAACGAATAGAGATGTTATTGCCTCGGATGATCGATCTCCTTTTTACCCTTCAAGACTTTAACATGTCCCCGGACCGAAATTTGACCATCGTTTGAACCTTATTGATCAAGGTGGCCACCTTCGCCTGGCCACCTGGAACGTTCTGACCTTTAACTTCCCTGGAGCAAAATCAATGCTTTCGCTAGAACTCAAGCGCTTTGGTATGGTTGTAGCAGGCGTAACTGAAGCTCGCCTTATAGGTAACGACTCTGAAGAAATCGGTGACAGCTATCACCTAATCTGGTCGGGGGATCAGAGAACCCAAACTAATGGAGTCGCACTTGTGCTAGACTCTCGGACTAGCACATTTGCTCGCAAATATCGGACTGATATTTGCTCGTTCTCCTTTCTTACGAGCAAATATCAGACAGGATACTAACAGCGCAAATCCAGCACAAACATGGAAAATGGACCATCATTGTCTGCTATGCCCCAACAAACCAAGTCTCAGATGAGATGAAAGATCGTTTTTACGCCCTGCTGTCTAGCATCCTAGCAAACGTATCCCCTCATCATGTTTTAACCCTTCTTGTCAACTTCAACGGCACTGTCAGAGATTCAGACGGCGTTTGGAACAATGTTCTAGGACCTGTAAGCCCCAACTGCTTGAACAACAATGGGCCAAGGCTCCTTCAGCTGCTCAACATGCACGATCTCGTGATCACCAACACCCTTTTTCGAAGGAAAGAAGTTCATAAATAGACCTGGTATAGCAATGACGGACGAACAAAAAATATGTTAGACTATATAATCGTTTCCCGACGCTGGCGTTCCTCTATTACTAATTGCCGAACTTACGGAAGTGCAGAAATGGGAAACACCGACCACAGGCTTGTTGTCTCTAACCTTAGACTAAGCCTGAAAGACAAAAAAAGTGACCACCGTCCTCCCAAATTAGACCTGAACAATCTTGCAAACTCCAGCACGCGCCAGGTCTATGCTGTCTCCATCTCAAACCGTTTCGACTGTCTTTATAAAGTTTCTGGATCTGAAGAAGCATGGCAACTATTCAAGGATGGCGTATTGCTTTTGGCTGAAAGTACTATCGGTCGTCTGAAGCCCAGAAAAAAGTCCTAGATATCGGAGGAAACTCTAGATACTATTGAACAGCGTCATAAAGGACGCCTAGCGAAGGACATGGTTACCTACAGATGTCTAAACGGTGTTAGAAATAAATTCCTCCACAGAGACAGAAAGGTGTTCACCGAGAAAAAGGCCGCTGATCTCGAGGAGACCGCCAAAAAGGGTGACACATGCTCTCTATACAAACACCTTCGGGATCACAGATGAAAAGCCATCCTCCCAAGGCCCTATCATATCTAATGTTGGAAATATTATCATTGACGAGAGCGCTCAACTGTCTGCCTGGAAGGATCACTTCTCTTCACTTCTAACCCTGGACTGTGATAGCCAGCCCGACCCTGACCTTCTTCAAGTTGCATCCAACACCTCTTAGGCCCCGTGTGCAATTCTGCACCACCCTTTTACCTCTACAGAAATCTTGAACTATCTGAAACGGATGAAAAACAACCGAGGCCCATGAGTCTATGGTATCCCTGCAGAACTACTGAAATATGGTGGGGTAGCGACCCTACTCTGGCTCCAAGAACTATTTTCCATAGTATTTCGTAAAGACTGGCGAGCGGGAATCATTCTGCCTCTCTGTAAACGGAGATGCAGTTGCAGAATATACTCCAACTATTGTGGCATCACACTCCTCTCTGTGGCCAGGAAGCTCTTCGTCATAAACCTCCTGAACCGTTTTGCCACTTTCCTCAGAAGCCAACGAAGAATCCAACAGGCTACCTTCATGTCAGGAAGGTCCACCGTGGAGCAGAGATTCACAATGCGGCAGCTGATAGAAAAAACTCGAAATTTTCATCAAGAAGGATATGTTGCCTTTGTGGATTTCAAGGCTACTTTCGATTCTGTCGACCGGCAATCACTCTGGCTCATACTGAAAACAACGGGATTATCAGCAAAGTACTGCAACCTTTTTAAGCGGCTCCACGAAGGGATTGAGAGCTGCGTGCAAGTCAATGGTAGACGCAGCTCGTTTTTAAAATCAATACTGGAGTCCACCAGGGTTGTGCTGCTGCCCTAGAACTATTTAATTGTGTCATCGACTATATTATGACTCGGACCATAAACCACCTCTTGTTTGGGTTGCATTACGGTGATAGAGTACTTTCAGACGCAGACAATGCCGATGACCTTGCTCTTGTCTCCGATTCACCGTCGAAGCTCACAGAAGCCCTACAAGTCCTTGCTGATGAAGCCTTAAGGATAGAGCTGTCGATTAATTGGAAGAAGACAAAAGTGATGTTTGTTTAACCCCGTAGCTTGCCGAGTCTCCCACCAGTCCTAATGGTCAGTGACAAACCAGCTGAGATTGTTGAGGAATTTACATACCTTGGCTCTATCCTCTCAAATGACAGATCAATCTTTAAAGATCTAATGCACCGCATTGCCAAAGCCTTGGCAGTAGTGGGGAGACTAAGTGCCCTTTGGAGGAAAGCTTCTATCAGCTGTAAGACCAAGATACACATAGACAATGCTTTGGTAGCACCGTAAATATAGCCCAAACAAAACATATTCGCCACATTGAAGGACTACGCTGGCACGATTTTATTATTAGCGAGAACCTCCTGTCGTTAACTGCTCAAACACCCTTCTCAGTCCAGCTCGCCCAACGAAAACTACGCTGGTACGGACATCTCCTTCCCATGCACCCCGACACTCCCGCAAGAACATGCCCAAGAGGTCGTCCCCAACCAGATGGAAGGACACGACAGGTTCCTTCTGAGTCAAGGCAAATATTCAGGAGGATGTCCACATCCATGCAAGAGACCGGTCCAAATGGAGGCACTATATAGCATCACTCTCGACGCTGGAAGCATTTCAGCAGGATCATTAAGTCAAGTATGTCAATGATAATAATAGTTCTAATTGTCAAAAAAAGAGGGTAATATATCTATCCATCGTTTTGTTTTGTTATTAGTAAAATATTTCCACAATTACTCTTTGATTGTTTTATTAAACTGTTCAACATTTTGAGCTTTCAATTCGTTTTCAGATAAGAACCAATACTTGAACAATTACATAATAAATTTTTCATCTTTATCTGTTTTTAATTTTTTTGGTTTTCTATTTTCAAATAAATCAGTGAAAATATTAATTGTTTCCTTACCCGTTTTATTCCATAGAGGAATCAAATAAAAAAAGTTTTTCAACTGTAAATAAGCAGCAACAATAAAACTTAAAACGAACAAAATCAAAATTTTTAACAAAATTTTGAACAAAACAAAATTTTGTTTGCCATAAATTGGTGCCGTGGTCAGTTTTGGTATTATTAGTAGTACTTATCAAAAAGGTAGGTTTGTTATGCCTACGGAAGATATTAAAGTTTAAACTTGCAACTTTCAGTTAATAATGAGGAATGGTTGAAAAAAACCTAAGCCCACTATGCTTATGCAGGTAGCCAGAAGGGTATTTTAATGGTAGCAGAAGAAAAAATTAGTTGTATTCTCACAAAGTTTTCTACGACACAGATAGGGAGTATACTAATGGAGTTGCTAGTCCCTAAAGACATTATTAAACGCACCTGGGTCTTAAGTAACACTATAGTACACCTGTATGCTACGTACTAGGAGATTACTTACCGATGTTGAGGATGATATAATCGTGCATGACTTGTTAGATCTTACGCTGTACTTACCTAAACTTTGGATAAGAGTTCATTGTGTCAACATTGTAGATATTGTTCTTATCATATTTCCTTAGTAATTGATGCTTTCATTCTATTGTATATTGAAGGCACTAATAATTTTAAATAAATCCTAGAGTACGTGACGTAGCCGCAAAAATGGGACGAGATGCTTGCAAAATATGCACTATTATTGAGCAGATTCAATTTTGAGGAACAGTTATGTTTCACGGCAAAAGTGAATAAAATGCGCATAAAAAGATAGCGAGATGGATTAAATGCATCATAATCAATATATAAAAAAGATTGAATTTGTTACTATTCCATTTCAAATTTTTTCTTAATGTATATTTTACTAGCAATGAGAAGGAAGAAAGAATCTTCATTCTTTATTAGCCTAAAATCAGCAATGAATGTCAAGATTAAAATGGTTGGCTTTGAGAAAAATATTATTCAGAATTTTGTTACTTTGGAAAACATTTGATTATAACACATCATTTCAAGAGTTATATGTTCGAAAAAAAATTTTCTCTCAAAGTATGCTTGATGATATAGTGAAAAATATTCTCATTCTTTGGACTATTGTATAAAGCTTTTGAGTCGTAGACAAGATGCATTTACTCAATTCTTTGACATACTAATTGAAAACAAATATTGTTTATATTTTTTAAATACAACCTAGACCCTATCTAAACAACAAATAAGTCTAATAGATTTTGTGACGCCATTCAATTACTCTTCTTTCTAAGAGTAAATTCATTGCATCGATCAACTGTTTCTTTTTGGAAGTGAGACAGTAAACAGTGAAAAAATGTTTTATATGTTTTCTTTATTTTTTTATATATTGGGCGCCTAGTTATTTTGTGAGAAATATGCTATTCTTGATGGCTTAGACGGAAAGTGAAGATTATGCAATCCTTGTAAATTAAATAGAGAATTTGCAGTGCAAATTAAAGACTGTAATTCCTGTCTTGAAGATATTTCTGACTTACACACTACTGGTTTCCTTTGCTCCAATTATCAATATGAAAAATTTGATCAATCAGAAAATACTTACCCTGGTATGATTAGAGAAAACACTCAACATTATTTTTGTTTATTTTTACGAAACTAGTATCGTCGTGGTTAAAAATATTTTGGGGAGGAAGAACCTGGTTTACGCTTCAACTTTTCGAATAATAAGAGAGTCTGATTTTTACGACATCACTGTTAAGATACTCGCTAGCATGATTATAAATATATACCCTCTATAGAGTATATAGAGTATAGAGCATATGATTACATACCATTTTCAAATACTTGTGAATCTCGATCTAGTGATTGCATTGCCATTTGTTATAGGATCCTTTAGGGTTCATCAAAGAGTTAACTGTGTAGGGGAATTACATTTTACTTTACTTACAAGGGATGAAAATTCAAACATTTCAAATTTGTGCGAAAAATCTGTCTATGATTTGCACTTCACTTTTTACAAAAGACGAAGCGAGTTTAGAAGAAAATTTTTCCATGATAAATGAAAAGCCGGCTTAGGTACTTGAACCCAATATGTCATTGATTCATGATTGTTTTGGATACGAGCAGTTTGATATTGTATCCACTAGTTTTTAATTTTTCAAATGTTAGAGAAACAGAACTCATAACCTGGTGTTATTGTACATGAGTCATTGCCGAGGTGAGAGAGACTATTGCATCAGACGCAGTGGCAAGTGCTTTTTACAAAATAAAATTGGACAATGGAACTTACAACTTTATTTCAAACTTAACATTGGGAGGCGACCGTTGAGGTGTATTAAATATTTCATAATATATTTTACCAGCCAAGTGGAAATCATTTATTGCTGCCTCTTTAAGTATATTGGTAGCGTCCTTGTCTGATTTATATTAAAATCAAATGGCCAAACTTCTAAATTTTTTATAGGACTCCAAAGTAATCAACATCAATTGTATGTAACTGGCATAATTTGATAGATTGTAGTTTGTGTTCACCATGACACCATTTATGTGGAGACTCTTTTGTCCAAGCAAATTGTGTAGTACACAATTTTCATAGGATAGTCCCTCACAGCACTTGGTTTTTCATTATTAGACATTTTGACGATGAAATGCAAACCTATTAATATGGAAGACAAATCTATGAAATAGTCTTCACTGGAATGAATTTTAAAATGAATGTTTTCAGAGAGTACTTCTTGCAGATAAAATCGTTCATAGTAACCATGCTTTACACTTGCATCAACATCTGTTGCATTGAAAAGGTTTAATGATGAGGTGAATGAGGGATGAAATCCTTTGTGTGGTATATATGTTATTTTTTGAAAAAGAAACTATTTTTCCAATAATTTTTTTTTACTTTTGGTATCTTTTTCTTCTTTGACAAGAGTGAGGACGATGATGTGTTTCTCCCATTTTTAAACCTTTTCTTTTTGTTATGACTTCAGTCGCTTGTTGAGAAACCCTGCGCAAGACCTGAGATTTTGTGAAACTCTTTCTTTAAAATCCTTCTCAGAGCCCAAATCGTGTATTGTCGAGGACACAAAATCCGTGGCAGCCAGAATATTATTGTTTTTAGCAGTATTTTTAGGTATTGTTTTTAGGGTATTGATGAGCAGAACAGCTTAGAAAACTAATTGCCCGGGAAAGCCCGACATTGACGAATAAACCCTTTAATGGTTCATTCCATGGCCCAATTGTCGTAGTCGTGGAGTATCAAGATAACAATAAATATCAGCTCAAACGAAAGTGCAAAAAAGCAGCGGTATTTTTCAATATAGAATATCTTTGATTCAAAACCAATAGTTCTTATCACATTCAGCGAATGCCACCGTTATCGCAGCATGACCATGATACAGAGTTTTGTAAAGTATTTCAATACAACCTTTTTCACATGTGAATTAATTAATTTTCTTCCTCAATCTGTTTGAATTTTTCTATCAAAATTTTGTTCAGTGATATATTCAAGAGCTCTACTAATTTCATCAGCTCTCTTTGAGCGCAATGGAAGAGTATATGCATGGCAACTGAAAAGACTGAGTGTAAAATAAAATATACTTGTATGGACTATTGTTAAGTCTTTGAAGCTCGTCTAGAGTTAAAAGATCTGCTTCTAAAATATACAATGGGAAAAAAATTAATTTTTCGATAATGACTACCACGAACTTTATGATTTTGATGATTAGTGTAACCTAGTTTACTCTATAAATACTCTTTTGCTATTTTATTTTCAAGTCCGGTGACTTCAGGAAGTGTGGTGAGTAAACTAAAACTTCAAACTTCACCAATATTCTCATAAATACGTTTCAAAACTTGGGTCATTTTGAATGTAAATTTATTGTGAAGTGTCCACTACCCTTTTGCATACTAACAGGTGATGTGCTGATATTAAGACGCCTTTGCTTGGTACCTTATTGAAACGAATCATCAACTTGGTTTGCTATTATTTTGCGAAAATGATTTAAAATTTTCTTTTGCTATTTGACCATATTCCCTTAATCAATTTTAAATTGAGCTATCCTAGCTGAGAGGTTGGCACTTTGCACTCGAAATCCTTTTGTCAAAGGTTTAAGTCTTGGTGTCGCAACAGCACAAACATATAAAAAAAGAAGAAAAAAAACGAAGACAGAAGGAGAAAAGGAAGACTTTTTCCTACATTAGTAATTAAAATAGACCAGTACTTGAATGAGGCCTTAACCCTACTCATCCATACAATCACCAATTTCTTGTGTCATGTTCGCATCATCCACGATCGAAATTCTATAGTGTTTATTACATAACTGATAATTACATAATTTTGTTTCCTGATAAAACACATATTTACCAAAACTAATTTTTAGGGAGGCAATGATTTTACGGAAGGAACTTAAACTACATACCAGGTGATGCTTTCATTGACACCCTCAGTGACGATCGGATATTTGCCTCCAGTATTTGAAAACCTTTTAAAGTTTATTTAATAATTTCTTCTATATATAAATGGCAGTAGATCAGGTTCTTCCTCCTTATTGGAAAATATTTTAAAAGCCTGTTATGGATGATTCAACACCAAAATCTGAATATAAAGAAATTGGAGACAATAATGTGAACGTATCTCAACAATTAAATTATAATTTCATTCTAAAAGATGTGGAATCTTGGATTCTTCCAAGTCATAGTGGTGATAGGAATAACACGATTTGGCGGAACAAATATACGAAATAATGATGAAGCCACTTTACCATATAATGGATATAAATTTTTTAGAAATGTAGAATTTATTATCAATGCGAAAACATTGTAAACATTGGTTATGTAGGCATAAAGACTACTGTTGAGAGTCTATTAGAATTTTGAGATGACTATTGCCGAAGTACATCTACTAATATGGTTTGGTTTGAAGATAAAACCTAATCTGTGGATTCTTCAAAATCAGAAAAGGAGTTTGAAAGCAGCAGTTCCACCACCACAGGTCGTGGAACCATTGCAGCAAAACAAAATAAGGCTTGTAATAGTGGTTTATTTATAAGATTGAATAAAACCAAAGAAAGTAACGTGGCTTGTATGTATTTGACATTATCACAATCATTTGATTTTGTAGAGATATTAATCGTATTTTTAGAGGCTTTACGCATCAAATTATATTAAAAAGAAACTATTTTCCCAATATGACTATGCAATCTAGAGCTCAAAATTTTGAAGTAGATGTAATGCATTCTCCATGAATGTTTCCAGTATTACATCACAGTTAACCTTTAGTGAATCAATTAGAAGATTGATTAACGAAGAAGGGGGAACAATTAAAAGCTGGATTGGGAAAGGGATGGTTCATTTGAAATAAGATGGGAAGCGTGTAATACCTATAAAGTGAAAATTAACGGACAAAGAAATGACATGAAGGATAGTCAGTGAACGCTACAATAAAACTAAAATTGTTGTTGTGTTACGGAAAGCTGAAAAAGATAGCAGTTATACACAAAACAATATGTGACCATATGGACTCTTATAGAATCGAAGTGAGAGTAAATGGGTATATATATCTACAAGAAAATTTGAATTTTGATTTCAATAATGCTAATGAAGATTATTCTAACGTTTTTCAGCGATTTTTGCAGTTAGGATATAAACATAAAATGTTTATAGTGGAATCATTGTAAGTTAAAGTGATTTTAAAACAGTATGTCCTTTATTTTGTTTTGATGTTTCAAAGCATGAGTCGAATATTTATTTAGGTGGATCAACTGCTTATACAGAAATAAAACTTTTGTTAGATCAAATACCTCCTATTCCATATAACATTTACTGCCTTGTATTTTCAGAATGAAAAGCAATCATGGAAATCAGCGATAGAAAATTATATTTTAATATATAAATTATTTTCGATCTGGATATTTGTGTAATAAAATCACCACCTAATAAATGGACAATCTTTTAAGCGAAATGAAAATGGAAAAAAAAATATAATCGAACTCTTAGGAAAGAAGATTTAGACATTGGAAGGGAATAATCTATTACACGACTAAAATGTGTTACAACTAAACATGGAAATAAACTCGTTATTGCTATTGGCTTTAAAGGTGAAATGGATGATCTATTTGCACCTAAGCATTATGATTCTAAAGCAGCTGATCTAGAAAAAAATTCAAAAATAGATAAAGGTATGATTTTAAGGTTTATTGAAAGAAAAATAAAGATAAAATAAGTTATTTAGATATTCATATCGAAAAATCCACTAAATATTAAATTATTACATTTTATCAGTAGTGTATGAAAAACAGAATATAATTAAACCCTTATTTCATACATTAATCAAATTATCATTTCACAAGACCTGTTTTAATCTTAAAGCTCAGGATGGAAAATTACAAAAATGCTGGAAATCTTCACTAAAAATGGTGTGAATTTAATTGAAAACGGGTACATCAGTGGGATGATCTAGGTGAGGTCTAAAATCCTTGTTCACATTGTGAAAAGTGTAAAAATGAGACCAAATTGGGTTTCTAAGGACCTGTGTTCATGTTGAATGTAGGGATGGAAAGTGTTCAAAATGTGCAATAATTGATATTAATATGATTTAAAATGGACTCAAAATGATGTAAATTGAATGGATGTGGTCCAGAAGTCCAATTTACTGTACTGCTGGTGTCTGAATATTGTTTTCACTCATTACGTCATATATATTTATAACCTATACTATTATAATGTTAAAATCTATAAACTATAACGATTAAAATTTATTCTATTTAAAAAAATTATTTTTAATTATAAAAGGCACTAGATGCAACAACGTATTTTAAGGTGTGTTATTATACAGCTCTCTTTTATCTTCTAGCGCCCAGCTAGCTGAAGATGAAAAAAAGGAAAAATAAAGAAGAAAATATGCCACCTATGCAGAACATCATGGTTGCAACAACTTTTCTTGATAATCAAGCCAATATCATTTCCTTCCAAGCTAAGAGACTGCAAGTCCTCTGTCTAGAGGTTTCAGACAAGATGACTCTAACAGTGTACTTCTTGTTTTGATCTGACATTATTTTTAGGAGTTATAGGTGATTTTAGTTTTACAATGGGGTGTGATCGTCTCTTACTGGGCTTATAGCAACCGCTGCACCCCAGATGTAAGGATCTATACGGATCTCATATACAGCTTTTATCTACTATATTCCTTAGTTTTTCTTTACTAGATTGATGCTTCATTTACTACGGGCTAGAGTTTTTTTTTAATACAATCTAGTTTCATTTCAAAAGGGAAAGTGTTGCTAAGATATTTTTCCAGATCTCTCTATTTCTAAGTTAATTACTAGCTAGGTCTATTCTGTTGTAACTACAAGAAGAAAGCAATAGTATACTCTAAGCAGTTTAAATTTTGCTAGTTCCTTCAGGGAACACTCTGCTTTTTAATTTTCACTAAAAATTTTGAATTCAGTATCCCGTCTTATGATATTTGCGGTCACTCAAAAATAATGGAATCCTTGGACAATAATAACCTAATCAATTGAATTAACTTAGAATACAACTTTGCTCCTTTGTATCCAATATCCAAAAAAAATGAAATTCATACGATTAAGATAGTGTTTGAAGGAATAAATAGTCCCTTTAAAGTCCTCCAAAGTTTGTATATTAATATTTAATGTTTCGATTAAGCGGCAGTCGCTACTAGTAAGGGTTTTAGGTCATATATGTGGTGCATAGCCAGAAACTATCGGGGTTTCAAAATACTTTTGAGTATTTTGTCATTTTAGAAATTGACAATGCGCATTGAAGAGTGTAACTATTTTCGTAACTACGACGAAATGTCTTACATTTTTTTTCTTTTTTTTAAACAGATATAATCAGTGTCTAAAGCATTTCGATAAGCTAGAAGGACTTAATTTACTATGGAAAGAAAATGATGAAAGTATTGGAAAATTTAGGAATGAGATGGCTGAAAAACCTTCAAATTAGATGTGATGGGGTTTTTCTTACTCATTTATTGATATATTGAATACAACAGTTCTTTCAACTTCCTTACGGGGTGAAATGAATTAGAGACTCTCTTTCTTTTCTAGTTTCCTGTTTTTCTACTTGTCTTCAATTAGTATTGGTAAATATGTATTTTATCAGGAAACAAAATTATGTAATTATCAGTTATGTAATAAACACTATAGAATTTCGATCGTGGATGATGCGAACATGACACAAGAAATTGGTGATTGTATGGATGAGTAGGGTTAAGGCCTCATTCAAGTACTGGTCTATTTTAATTACTAATGTAGGAAAAAGTCTTCCTTTTCTCCTTCTGTCTTCGTTTTTTTTTCTTCTTTTTTTATATGTTTGTGCTGTTGCATTGGTGATTCCCTTTTTCATTATTTAAGTATTTAGTTGGTAATATTTTTTGGTTAAATAAGGTCACGATTTTATATATGCTATACTTTTCCTCCTCAAAAGTATCCTCCCCCCAAAGTCGTTTTATAAAAATTTTAGATAGCTATTTTGTTAAACATAGTTCAAAGGTCCAATAAATATTGTTTGATGATGATATATAGAGCAAATCTCAGCCCACAGTAACCAAATGTTAAACAGACCATTTTGAAATGTAAATAAGCTCTTTTTTCTAGAAATGTTGTTGTGCAAAAGTCAAGTTATGATTCAACGGGTAAGTTTTTTAATGGGTGGTATAATACTTTGCATTATGGTTAATCCTGGTTTATTATTAAAAACCAACAGAAATGAAATTAAGGATAAAGAGGGACAAAACAAGTTCTTCAAATGTGACAATAAATTCTAGAACAAACATAAATTATTCCATGTATGACGACGGCTGGCCCTCTTCAACATTCTACTCTCTGCTCTAAAGTTTCATATTGCTTTACAAATACTTCTAATTTCAGTTCAATTGCTGTTATGTTTGAGGAATCGTTCTTAAGGAAGTAGAACAAAACAACAAACTTTAGGTATAGCTATAGTGCAACCATACTCATATATGCCATAATTTTTTTTTTTGTAATAGTTTTTTCTTGTCGCTCCTCACCTTCACAGGAAAAATATTTGGTTTAGCATCTTTAGATACAAGTCGCTTGAAGTTGCTCCGAGAGTTTATATCCCAATTATGAATATACATAGAACAGTGCAGATTCTGTCTGATCTGTAAGTAAAGAGTGATTAAGCCAAATGGTAATCGGAAATCGTAAAAACAAAATTGGGATAACAAGAAATATAGTAAAATAATCTCCTCTTGTGCTGATTCCAAGTATGGTAAATTCATTACATTTAAAAGTCAAAGAAATATTGCTTAAATTCCTACCATCACATTTATCCTATCAGACAACCTTACTGTAGAAAGTTCAAGTTACCGTCTGCAAAAACCAGGAATTTTGTGCTTTTTGCCAGAAAAGATTTCACAGTTGCTTGTTTATTTGTTCCAGTTCCAGTAAAAGTTCCAGTGCCCAAGCCCATTTTAAGTGACCAAAAGGAATGGAGGATAACTAGCCCCCTCCACCTCCCTACCTTGCTAATTCGTCAGTATCATTTGATCAGAACTTGAGTTAGCTATTTCTATAAGCATGGCTGTGTCTCTGGGGATAACATGACCCTATAGCCCCTGGGGAATGGGCATTAAGTTATGAAATTTAACTGTTGTTTACGTTTATAATGTTTTATTGGGGGAAGTTGAAAGACATTTTTGAAGGAGGAGGGAGAGGTGAAAATAGTGAATCGTCTGTTGGGAAGGAAGTTTAAGGGAGGGGTAAGATTTCCGGTGACAATTTTACAAAGGTATACTTCGCAATAAATTCTTTACGAAAATATTTTTGTTTGTCTCACTTTACCTTTGACAACTCACTTTCTATATGTGATGACATTCTGGGGGAATTGTACTGGAAAGATTTTCACTGGGCTTGGAATTGTCGGAGTTATTCTTCTGTGGTGACGTTTTCCGGGGGAGAAATATCCAATTAAGGGGAACATTTCCAGGAAAAACCTTTCAACTTTGAAAAATTTTAATTGATACAATTCAATTCTAAAGTTCACTTTTCTGTCCCAAATCCTTAAGAACGGCCCTTGAAACACGGGGGTCGTTTAATTAATTAGATTAATAAACTTTATTACAGGGCTTAAGAACTTTACTACCAAGAGCAAGGGATTGAGAGGGGCAGCTCCTCGTAGCTGCGGAGTAATTTATGTTCATTTTAATTTTCAATGTTGCTTCTAACTTTCAGTTAAAAAAAAACTTGTTTTTTTTATCTAGTTTGGAGTGGGAGCAGAAAGAGCGTAGCATATATACCTGTTCAAAAAAAAACAGGAAACATGTAAGCGATAATAGGTAGAACTATTTATACCTAAATGCATAATTAAAATCAATGTACCTGCATGCATTAATGATGATGAATTTAGGTTTTCCAATAAGATGTTGTGCTTCCTGATTGGAAAACTTGTTGATAACATCTTTTTCAACGTCAATTTTGTTTCCATCCCTGCAAACGATGCCCCATTGACCATCAATTGATCCACTGTGCATTGGAGCACCATGAGAGAAGAGAAATACAAAACAACAGCTGTATTCTCTATGTTTTTCATTTTGAGAGAAGAGATAAATTACATCCTTTAATTCCTGAAAGTAAGACAAATATTAAAAAACCCAAAAAGAGAAAGAAGTGTAAAAAAACCAAATCTAAAATATAAATCAGAAACATTCAATATTGTTATGTTAAATCAATCTTTTTATATTAATAGTTGAACTATGGTTGAAAAATGGTTAGAAAGAGAATTGCAAATCACATGCTGTTTCAGTTATCAGCTAAAATTTGTGTAAATCTGGTGCTCCCGTAAGTTTACAGTAGTAGTAGAGGCAGTCTTCCGTGTAAAAATAGTTTGATAAACAAAGTTTTTCTTACGGAACTTAAGGGGAACGTTGAAAATTCAACCAACTACAAATTATTGCTAAGTTATTACCTCAAATAAAATGACTTATGGTTCCCTCTATATTTCTAGAATTTTAAGACCTTGCACTTTACTGAAATCTTAAAACTAACACAAAAATAGGATTTCAAATAGGAGCAG
Source organism: Artemia franciscana (assembly GCF_032884065.1). Taxonomy (NCBI): domain Eukaryota; kingdom Metazoa; phylum Arthropoda; class Branchiopoda; order Anostraca; family Artemiidae; genus Artemia; species Artemia franciscana. Next base: position 9,669,192 of record NC_088870.1, on the reverse strand, counting down.
AAAAGGCTTCTGCTATCCTAGATATTAACAACATTATTACGCTGCTACAATCTAGGTATGCGCGGCTTGGCCTCCTGTATTATGCCCAAAAGTCAGAATTCCCTTTCTTCAACTGATACCGAGAATCACTAATGAATCGGAACATCGAAATGAAGCCAGTTGTTCCCATTGCCTATCTTGGTCTCCCACTCAGCTCATCGATAGATTTTTAATACTTAACATTCAACGTCATATCAGGCTATCATATATATTATTTGTTAAAAATAAGATACACTTCAACCGTTGCATTCTTCCGAAACTTTCCAATTTCGTTGCCTTACCACATTGGCTGTATGTTGCAGCTTTTACGGCATTATTTACAAGTTCAGACAAGTCAAGGTGCATCCAGTTTTCTTTTGTCTTGTGAAATATAAAGTTTTCACGCATGGACCCTCAATTCTTGTCGTTTAAGAAATTTTAACATTGTCGACCCCATAACTGACATGAAAAAGTATGTTTCTATCTAAGGTATATGAAAATAGGTAATTAATTTTATTTTGGAAAATTTGAATAACAATACATAAAGGGCAAACAGTATAATTTAATATTATAGTGCAAAACACCTACACTTTACTCTTATTTGATGAATTTGACGCACTCATTATACGTTGAATGAATATTTTATACCATCTTCTTTTTGCCAGTTCGTTACATCTTTCTCCTTGTATAATCCTTCACGTATCTGAATTAAGTAAAACTCTGATAAACTGCTTTGGTGCAAATTTTTCACTCATTCGGTATTCCCTGGTGTGATCTTTAATTTGTTTCCATAAATTGTGGATCTTAAAAAATAATTTGCAACGTATAGTAAATTCAAAAATAAGATATATCATTATGTTTACCGTCTCAGGTAGTGTTACCAACAAATTTAGGAAAAAAAAGGAGTAGCGAGGAAGAATACAGAATACTCAGTGATTAAATGACATTCTACCATTCATAGTAAGTAGAAAGCCTTCGGTTACTTCAAACCGTTTTCCCTATCCTGGCATCGCAATATTTTTTTTTAGCTATTTTTAGTGGTCACAAGGATGTTTTTGTTGCATTGGGAAAGACTTGGAGGTAAGGAACATATGATGGAAGATATAGGAGGAAACTCCCACATTGTATAAAGATATAATGGTCGATTCTTAACATATTTTCCTGACCCTTGATGGTCAACAATCCATTACCCTAAGAGTCCATTTTTTAACTTTAGTAGGAGCATAAAATTTCTGTTTCTCAAAGTTTGTTTTCTGAAATGCAACATGTTACAAGGTTATGTCACTTCTTTAAAGGCTACGACACATATTTTTTCGCTTTAAAATGTGATTAAATTGGTTTTCACAACCAAGAATTTTGTTTTGCTACTACATTCTTTTTCTTCCGAATATATTTTGTTCATTAAATTTTATTCATCTTAGCATAATTTATTATTTTTTGTACTTAAGGGGTAAAAGGTTCCATCTTGGGGTCAACGATTCTTTTAGGATTTGGGAGCACGCGCTCAATTCAACTTTCTTTTTATTGCCCCAAACATTTTTTTTTACGTATTTCTTAGAGATCACAGGTTTTTTTGTTTTTGCTTTTCAAGTACCCAGAGAAACCCGCTTTTTTGTATTTTATTATTAGGCTATAATAAATCTACATTTTTTGGTATTCTATCGGATTTGTCTCAGTTTTTATTAGGTAGTGGAGAAGGGTCCCTTTTGAAGTTTGTTTGAATGAACAGTATTTTTTTCTCAGTCACTTAAATATTAAGATTAATGAATATTATTAAGAACAAATAAATGTCATACAATTTCAGTGGATTTACTCACCTTTTCATTGAGGTTGCATTCTACCGTTACAATAAAGTTTAACTCCTCAAAAAGCCTCTTCAATTTCAAAACATCCCTTTCCGAACCCGGTCTGGGTGACACTTTTGCTTTTGGGTCAAAAGTATTCATATTAATGACAAGTACCTGACCTCTTTTCTTTCTTAAGTCAACCGGGTAGCATTTTTCGATCTGCAAAAAGAAAAAAAAATAATGGGGTTAACAAATCTCTGGATGACAATTCATGAATATATATATATATATATATATATATATATATATATATATATATATATATATATATATATATATATATATATATATATATATATATATATATATATATATTATATATATATATATATATAGATATAGATATATATATATATATGTATATATATATATATATATATATATATATATATATATATATATATATATATATATATATATATATATATACATATATACTAGCTGTTGACACACAGACAACTCGACAGACACACAGACAACAAATTTTTATATATATCTATATATCTATATATATATAATAAACAGTTGTCTGTGTGTCTGTGTGTCGAGTGACGTCATGTTTGTGTGTCGACTGACGTCATGTTTGTCGACTGACGAAATTACAGACCGGGACATCGGGACACAAATGACGACCGGGACATTGGGACATCTATATATATAAAAATAAGTTGTCTGTGTGTCTGTGTGTCGAGTGACGTCATGTATAGAGTGACGACATGTCATCAGGTCATCGAGTGACGACATGTCATCAGGTCATCAAGTCGTCATTATGACCATGACGTCATTAAAGGTATTTAAGACATTCGTTCACGGAAAAATGTTTAATTGTAAAATGACTGAAGAACCTACAATGTCGGCAGCCGAGGAAGCTGCTCAAAGAGTCTATGCCAAAAAAAATTGCTGCTGATAGAGAAAGTAAGAAAAGAAAGCGTGCCGAGGAATCACAAGAGCAACGCGAAACCAGACTTGCTGCTAAAAGAGAAAGTGAAAAAAGAAAGCTAAAAGTATTTAAGAAAATCGTTTAAAGACAAATTTTTAATTGTAAGAAGATCTTGGACGGAAAAATGTTTAATTGTAAAATGAATGAAGAACCTACAATGGCAACAGCCAAGGAAGCTACTCAAAGAGTGTATGAAAAAATTTGCGGCTGATTGAAAAAGTAAGAAAAGAAAGCATGCCGAAGAATCACAAGAACAGCAAGAAAAAAGGCTTGCGGCTAAAGAACGCAAAACCGCGCAGTTAGATGAAAATCCACCTTGACAGCGAAAGTCAAAACATATCAAAACTGAAAATAATAGCGATGATGATTGGGTTTGGGATTTTGACTTGGATAAGGTCATCAATGCCTACCAGATTTTAGTTAAAAAACAAAGGTTCGGCGATATGTATTTCATAGTGACGCTGAAAAATAAAGAAGAAAAAGAAAACTGAAAAAAGAAAAAAGGTAAAAAACTAAAAAGAAGAAACACTCAAAGAGAAATTACAGACCGGGGCACAAATGACGACCGGGACAGAGGAAATATAAATGACAACCGGGACACTCAAAGAGAAATTATAGACTGGGATACCGGGACACAAATGACGACCGGGACACAGGGAATATAAATGACAACCAGGACACAGGTATTTAAGAATATCGTTCAAAGACAAATTTTTAATTGTAAGAAGATCGTTGAAAGAGAAATTTCTAATTGTAAAATGACTGAAGAACCTACAATGACAACACCCGAGAAAGTTACTCAAAACGAATGTATTCAAGCCGAAGTAGCTGAGTTGGTAAAGTGTTATGTTTCAGGTTCTAGGTCCGAGAGGCTCCACGTTTGAACCTTGGCTTTAGCATTAATACAAAAGAAGAACAAAACTAAAAAAAAAAACTAGAAAAAGGTAAAAACTACAAAAAAACTAAAAAGAAAAAAAAAACTAAAAACTGAACAAGAAAAACAAACTAAAAGTAAGGAAAAAACTGAAAAATAAAGGAGAAAAGGAAAACTAAAAGCCGGGACACAGGGAATATAAATGACGACCGGGAGACTCAAAGAGAGATTACAGACTGGGGCACTGGGACATAAATAACGACCAGGAGATATAAATGACGACCGGGAAACTCAAAGATAAATTACAGACCGGGACACAAATGACGACCGGTACACAAAGAATATAAATGACGAACGGGACGCTCAAAGAGAGATTACAGACTGGGACACTGGGACACAAATGACGACCATGATACTGGGAATATAAATGACGACCGGGACACAGGGAATGTTCGATTAGCAATCACCATCAACAAAGCTCAAGGGCAATCATTAGAATAATGAGGTATAGATCTGAGTACAGATTGTTTTTCCCATGGACAATTGTATGTTGCATGTTCAAGAGTCGGTAAACCTGACAATCTATTTGTATGCACAGACAATGGGACATCGAAGAATGTTGTATATTCGCAAGTTTTACGTAATTAAAACATATATATCTATAACGAAAAGAAAAATCTTTTCTCTTTTATCTAAATTCACAGGTGGGACACAGGGACACAACTACAATGGCGCGTAACTAATATGGCACGTAATGACTTACGCGCGCGGGGGGGGGGGGGGCTTGAGGGGAGCGAAGTGCCCCCACCAACTAGGTGTTGGGGTTGCGCGAAGTGCCACCCCAAAAGCTAGTAGGGAATATAAATGACGACCGGGACACTCAAAGAGAAAGCGAGCGGGACACAAGGAATGTTCGATTAGCAATCACCATCAACAAAGCACCGGGACACAAATGACGACCGGGACACAGGGAATATAAATGACGACCAGGACATAAGTAAAAAAAAACTAAAAAAAAACTAAAAAAAAGGTAAAAACTACAAAAAAAAACTAAAAAGAAAAAAGACTAAAAACTAATAAAAAAAACTAAAAAAGCTAAAAAAACTATAAAAACTAAAAAAGAAAAAAAAAGAAAAAAGGAAAAAAAACTGAAAAATAAAGGAGAAAAACAAAACTAAAAAAAAATAAAAATAAAAAAAAAAAAAAAAAAAGGTAAAAACTACAAAAAAAAAACTAAAAAGAAAAAAGCCAAAAGACTAAAAAAACTAAAAAGAAAAAAAGGGGAAAAACACAAAAATTTATTTCATCATATACCAATTCAAAAACGAATGTATATACAGACCGGAACACCGGGACACAAATGACGACCGGGACACAGGGAATATAAATGACGACTGGGACACAGGGACACAACTACAACGGGGACGCCGGGGGGCACAGGGGGATATATAAATGACGACGGGGACACAGGGAATGTTCGATTGGTAATCACCATCAACAAAGCTCAAGGGCAATCATTAGAATCATGAGGTATAACTAAAAAAACTAAAAAAAGGTAAAAAATTAAAAACTAAAAAAAAAAAACAATTCAAAAACGAATGTACATACAGACCGGGACACCGGGGCACAGATGACGAGCGGGACACCGGGACACAAGGATTATAAAGGACGACCGGGACACTCGAAGCGAAATTACAGACTGGGACACCAGGACACAAATGACGACTGGGACACAGGGAATATAAATGACGACCGGGACCCAGGGACACAACTACAACGGGGACGCCGGGGGGGGACAGGGGGATACATAAATGACGACGGCGACACAGGGAATGGTCGATTAGCAATCACCATCAACAAATATCATGGGCAATCATTAGAATCATGAGGTATAGATCTGGATACGGATTGTTTTCCCATGGACAATTATATGTAGCATGTTCAAGAGTCGGTAAACCTGACAATCTATTTATATGCTTAGACAATGGGACAGCGAAGAATGTTGTATATTCGCAGTTTTACGTAGTTAAAAACATATATATATATATATATATATATATATATATATATATATATATATATATATATATATATATATATATATATATATATATATATATATATATATATATATATATATATATATATATATAATATATATATATATATATATATATATATATATATATATATATATATATATATATATATATATATATAATATATATAATATATATATATATATATATATATATATATATATATATATATATATATATATATTCACAGGTGGGACACAGGGACACAACTACAATGGCGCGTAACTAATATGGCGCTTAACGAATTACGCACGCGGGGGCTTAGGGGGGGGGGGGGCGCGAACTGCCCCCATCAGCTAGGTGTTTGGGTGGCACGAAGCGTCATCCCAACAGCTAGTCTAAATATATAAAAATAAGTTGTCTGTGTGTCTGTGTATCGAGTGATGTCATGTTTGTGCGTCGAATGACGTCATGTTTGTGTGTCGACTGACGTCATGTATGTCGACTGACGAAATTACAGACCGGGACATCGGGATAAAAATGAGCAAATGACGACCAGGACACAAATGACGACCGGGTAACAGGGAAAAATGACGACCGCGACACTCAGAGAAATTACAGACTGGGACACCGGGACACAAATGACGACCGGGACACAGGGAATATAAATGACGACCGGGACACAGGGACACAACTACAACGGGGACGCCGGTGGGCACAGGGGGAAATATAAATGACGAAGGGGACACAGGGAATGTTCGATTAGTAATCACCATCAACATGGATAGGGAGAGTCAAAACATATCTAAACTGAAAATGATAGCGATGATGATTGGGTTTGGGATTTTGACTTGGATAAGGTCATCAAAGCCTACCAGATTTAAGTTAAAAAAACAAAGGTTCGGGCGAAATGTACTTCATAGTGACGCTGAAAAATAAAGAAGAAAACGAAAACTGAAAAAAGAAAAAAGGTAAAAAACTAAAAAAAAAACTAAAAAAAAAAGAACTCGAAGAGAAATTACAGACCGGAACACAAATGACGACCGAGACAGAGGGATTATAAATGACGACCGGGAACCTCAAAGAGAAATTACAGACTGGGACACCCGGAAACAAATCACGACCGGGACACAGGGAATATAAATTACGACCGAGACACAGGGACACAACTACAACGGGGACGCCGGGGGCACAGGCGGGATATATAAATGACGACCAGAACACAGGGATTGTTCTAATAGAAATTACAGACCGGGACACAAATGACGACCGGGACACCGGGACACAGGGAATATAAATGACGACCGGAACACTCAAAGAGAAATTACAAACTGGGACACCGGGACACAAATGACGACCGGAACACACGGAATATAAATGACGACCGGGACACAGGGACACATCATTAGAATAATGAGGTATAGATCTGAATACGGATTGTTTTTCCCATGGACAATTATATGTTGCATGTTCAAGAGTCAATAAACCTGACAATCTATTTATATGCACAGACATTGGGACAGCGAAGAGTGTTGTATATTCGCATGTTCTACGTAGTTAAAAACATATATTTATATCTATCTCTACTCACAGGTGGGACACAGGGACACAAACACACTGGCGCGTAACCAATATGGCGCGTAACGACTTACGCGCGCGGGGGGCTTGGGGGGGCACGAAGCGCCCCACCAACTAGGTGTTGGGGTATATATATATATATATATATATATATATATATATATATATATATATATATATATATATATATATATATATATATATATATATATATATGTATTCACAGGTGGGACACAGGGACACAACTACAATGGCGCGTAACTAATATGGCGCGTAACGACTTACGCGCGCGAGGGGGCTTGGGGGGGGGTGACGCGCCCCTACCAAGCGCCACCCCAACAGCTATTTGATGTATAAAAATAAGTTGTCTGTCTGTCTGTCTTTCGAGTGACGTCATTATATGACGTCTGAAATATTTCATCATATACCAATTCAAAAACGAATGCATTGTTCCAGGTTCCAGGTCCGAGACGCTCCAGGTTCGAACCTTGGCTTTAGCATTAATACAAAAGAAGAAAAAAAACTAAAAAAGGTAAAAACTACAAAAAAACTAAAAAGAAAATACTAAAAAAAAAACTAAAAAAGCTAAAAAATTAAAAAAAACTAAAAAAGAGGTAAAAAACTAGAAACTAAAAAAAAATAAAATAAAAAAAAACTAAAAAAAGGTAAAAACTACAAAAAAAAAACTAAAAAGAAAAAAACAAAAACTAATAAAAAAAAACTAAAAACTGAAAAAGAAAAAAAAAATAAAAAAAGGAAAAAAACTGAAAAATAAAGGAGAAAAAAAAAGCTAAAAGCCGGGACACAGGGAATATAAATGACGACCGGGACACTCAAAGAGAAATTACAGTCTGGGGCACTGGGACACAAATAACGACCTGGAGATATAAATGAGGACCGGTACACTCGAAGATAAATTAAAGACTGGGACACAAATGACGACCGGGATACTGGGAATATAAATGACGACCGAGACACTGGGACAAAACTACAAGGGGGATGTCGCGGGCACAGGGGGATATATAAATGACGACGGGGACACTGGGAATGTTCAATTAGCAATCATTATCAACAAAGCTCAAGGACAATCATTCGAGGCATGTATTTTGGGGGTGAAACCTGACGCGGGGATGCCATGGATATTCTGTGGTAGCCACAACACTGTGCTAGGTAGAGAATTTAGAGTGGCGAAACCCTATATAGGCCAGTGTATTCTCCTGATGAGCCCTTATGTTGGGTGTTGCCACTGAATTATTTGTCTATATTATTTTTTCTATTGTTTGGTAAATGACGACTTATACTTATTGACGACATGACTGCCTGTCTTTGGATTATTCTTTATGGATGATTGTGTGTGGCTATGCTCTTTGACCTATGTGATTGTATGGATGAGTAGGGTTAAGACCTCATTCAAGTGCTGGTCTATATTAATCACTAATTTTGGAAAACAGTCTTCCTTTTCTCCTTCTGTCTCTCTCTTTTTTTTTTTCTTTTTTTTTTGTGTGTGTGTGTGTTTGTGCTGTTGCATTGGTGATTTCTCTTTTCATGATATATATACATATATATCTATATATATAAAAATAAGTTGTCTGTCTGTGTGTCTGTCTGTCAGGTGACGTCATGTTTCTGTGTCGACTGACGTATTGAAGTTAGTTGTCGTCATTTTTGCTATGACGGTGACGTCATTAAAGATATTTAAGACATATATGTTCACGTAGAAATCTATTAATGTTTAAGTTTAAAATGACTGATGAACTTACAATGGCAAAAGCCGATGAAGATGCTCAAAGAGTCTATGCCAAAAAACTAGCTGCTGATAGAGAAAGTCAGAAAAGAAAGCGTGCCGAGGAATCAAAAGAACAGCAAGGAAACAGGCTTGAGGTGTTAGAGAAAGAAAGAACAGAAAGCGTGCCGAGGAATCAAAAGAACAGCAAGGAAACAGGCTTGAGGCTGATAGAGAAAGAAAGAACAGAAAGCGTGCCGAGGAACTACCAGAGCAACGCGAAAGCAGACTTGCTGCTAAAAGAGAAAGTGAAAAAAGAAGGCGTGCCGAGGAATCACAAGAACAGCAAGAAATCAGGCTTGCTGCTGATAGAGAAAGTAAGAAAAGAAAGCGTGCCGAGGAATCAGAGCAACCTGAAAGTTATCGCCTGGCATTCAGGTACAGCCCAGTCAATGATTATAGCTTGAGTAGATGTGTTCAAATCGGGACAATGTCTAAAATTTGTCCCTATTGCAAGGCCTTGAAATTCAATGGTGAAACAATGGGAATGTGTTGCGCCTCAGGAAAAGTTAAACTTCCTCTATTGGCTGCACCACCAGAGCCATTGAAGACTTTCCTTACTGGAACTACGTCAGAATCTAAGCGTTTTTTGTCAAAAATCAGAAAATACAACTCATGTTTCCAAATGACGTCGTTTGGAGCCCAAATCAAAAATCCAGATCAATTTATGTCTACTTTCAAAGTAAAAGGGCAAATTTATCATAGAGCAGGGTCCCTTCTACCATTCTCCAGGCGAGAATCATAAATTTTTACAATTGTACTTCATCAGTGATAGAAAATTCTGAATTGAATACACGTTGTGAAATTTCTCCCCAACGTTGAAAGGACAATCGTTTCCCAATTGCAACATCTTTTTCACGAAAATAATAATTTAGTGCGTCCTGTTCAAAACAGCCATCGATTTGATGCCTACTGATACGCATAAAATTGTTATTTCCGCTGACAAAACGCTCCTGGCCAACATGTGCGTAGATACAATGCTCCGACTATCGACGAAGTGGCAATCGTTATGGTCGGTGATCAGTTTTTACCTCGAGATATTATTCTTCATAAGCGAAACGCTCATTTGTTAAGAATTGCTGAAACTCATCGATGCTACGATGCCCTACAATATCCTATGATTTTTTGGGATGGAGCCGACGGCTATCACTTTAATATAAAGTGATGAATTCAGCCACTAACAAAGAAATGAATAAGAAATGCAGTGCAATGCATTATTATTCCTATAGACTAATGATTCGGCAGGATGAAGAAAATTATATTTTAAAATGCCGTGAATTGTTTCACCAATTTGTCGTTGATATGTATGCTAAAATTGAATCAGAACGTTTGCTATATATCCGCCTGAATCAGACCAAGCTCTGCTCTGAACAATACATTCATTTGCGAGATGCAATTATAATATGACGGTAATACCACAAACGTTGGAAGATTAACAATTTACATTCGTCTATGCTGGCAGTCCCCGTCATATGCATTGAATATGCTCAAGGTGCTATTGCGTATGTTTGTCTCTATGGTCGTCCAGATTTATTTATTACATTTACATGTAATCAATCTTGGGACGAGATACTGCAGCTTTTACTTCAAGGACAATTGGCGGTTCATAGGCATGACATTACGGCCTGTGTCTTCCGGCAAAAGTTGAAATCACTGATAAACTACATAGTAAAACTTGAAGTGTTTGGGGTCAGTGCGATGGCTGGATGTACTCAGTGGAATGGCAAAAACGAGGTTTGCCACACGCAACATATACTAATCTGGCTACATAAAAAAATTACTTTCGAACGAAATTGATGATGTGATTTACGCTGAAATACCTGATAAAAATGTCGATAAGGGGGTTACATGATATTATTGTAAAAAATATGATACATGGACCCTTGCGGTGCACTGAACGAAAATTCACCATGCATGGCCAAAGGAAGGTGCACAAAGCAATATCCTCGACTTTAGTAGTATCAAACAGAATTACTGGCAATGATGGTTACCCACAATATAGAAGAAGATCTACTGAAGATGGCGGTAAAACAGCAATAATAAAGAAGCGTAACGGTACCACCATCGAAGTAGGATAACCAGTGGGTTGTTCCATATTCCCCATTATTATCAAAAACATTTAATGCACACATAAACGTTGAATACTGTAACTCCGTAAAGGCAATCAAATACATATGTAAATACGTCAACAAAGGCAGTGAAATGGCAAATTTTGGCTTGCAGCCTGAAATCAAAGATTTCGACGAAATCGTACAATATCAGGCTGGAAGATACATAAGCAGTAATGAAGCCTGTTTGGCGAATTCTTTCATTTCCGATACATGAACGTAGTCCAGCTGTTGTTCACTTAGCATAACATTTACAGAATGGTCAACGTGTTTATTTCACGGAAACCAACGTGCAACAAAGAGCCCTGAATCCACCGGATACAACATTAACAGCTTTTTTTTCGCTTTGCAAAAATGATTCTTTTGCAAAAAAAAACTGCTGTACACTGAAGTGCCTTCGTATTACACGTGGAATACTAAAAATAAAGTATTTGAACGTCAAAAACAGGGTAAGTCAGTCTTCGGCCAACCTACCATCTTCAAAGATACCACGATAGGAAAACTCTACATCGTTCACACCAATCAACATGAATGCTTCTTTCTAAGCCTGCCTTTTGGTGAATGTACCCCGGTCCGACATCCTTTGAGTATTTGAGGACTGTAAATGGTACTATACATGACACTTACCGTAGTGCATGCCAAGTTCTGAATTTATTGGAGAATGACCAACACTGGGATAAACTGCATCAATGACGCGTGCCAAACGTCAACCCCAAGTCAAATTCTTGCATTGTTTGGCATCATTTTAACAACTTGCTCTCCATCAGCTCCTACAGAGTTATGGGAAAAATATAAGTCAAAAATGTCCGAAGATATACTCCATCGAAAATAGTTAGAGACGTCAGATATGAGTTTTGATTTTACATCAGAAATTTATAACTAAACTTTAGTTATTATAGAAGATTTGTGCGTACGTATGGCAAACAAACCTCTTCAGGATTTGGGAATGCCTTCACCTAACCGCTATCGCTGCTGTTTCGACACGTGTGGAATTGGATCGTGAACAAAGTTACAGTACGAGTGATCTATTGTCGTATGTACAAAATAACATTTCCAAGTTAACGTCGGAACAAAAAGACATTTATGATACGATAATGCATTGTGTCGATAACAACGTTGGAGAAATTTTCTTTTAGATGCGCCAGGAGGTACTGGTAAAAAGTTTGTGATAAAACTGATTCTGACATCAATTCGATCAAAAAATGATATAGCGTTGGCAATTGCGTCGTCCGGAATAGCCACAGCATTGCTGCCTGGTGGAAGAACTGCTCATTCCGCTTTGAAATTGCCTCTGAATTTGCATTCTACAGAAACTCCAAATCATCTGGGATGGGTAAAGTATTGCAGCTATGCAAACTATTATATGGGGATGAGTGCACAATGGCACACAAAAAATCGCTCGAGGCTTCTGGATCAATGCTTGAAAGATTTAAGAGGGAATTCGAAAACCCTTTGGCAGCACATTAATATTGCTTGCGGGAGATTTCAGGCAAACATTACCTATAATCCCTAGATCAACTCCTGCAGACGAAATGAATGCTTGCCTGAAAAATTCTAATTTATGGGCACACGTAAAAATATTAAAATTAACTACAAATATGTAGTCCGATTGCAAAACGATGACTCTGGTCAAACATTTTCAGATCAATTGCTGGCAATTGGAAACGGAAAGCTCCCAGTAGACTCAATTTCAGGACGTATACAACTACCTGCTGATTTCTGTATTTTAGTGACGTCCAAAAATGAATTAATTGAAAAAGTATTTCCGATATTCTAAGAAATTATAAAAATAATAAATGGCTAAGTGAAAGAGCGATTCTCGCACCCAAAAAATATAGGACGTCCACGAAATCAACAATATTGTTTTGACCAAGATTCGAGACCAGGCCAGTCCTTTACAAGTCAGTCGACACAGTTTTGGAACCAAATGAAGTGGTTAATTATCCATCTGAATTTTTAAATTCCATAGATCTTTCAGGGTTTCCACCACACGTGCTACAACTAAAAATAGGCGTACCAATAATACTTTTAAGAAATATCAACCCACCAAAGCTTTGCAATGGCACGCGACTTGCCGTAAAAAACAAAACAATGGAAAACCCTAATAGAGGCCACAATCTTGACAGGGCCTTATGAGGGTGAGGCTGTTCTTATTCCTCGCATTCCCATGATTCCAACGGATCTGCCTTTTCAATTTAAAAGATTGCAATTCCCAATTCGATTAGCATTTGCAATCACCATTAACAAAGTTCAAGGTCAATCATTAGAAAATGTAGTATAGATATTAATAATGATTGTTTTTCCCATGGACAATTGTACGTTGCATGTTCGAGGGTCGGTAAACCTGACAATCTATTTATATGCGCGACAATTGGACAGCGAAGAATGTTGTATATTCGCAAGTTTTACGCAGTTAATTTGTATTGTATCTATCTATCTATCCATCTATATAAAAAACGAGTTGTGTGTATGCATGTTTGTTTGTTTGTAAAAAGAGCGTTTGCATTTGACGTCATTATTAGTACATACGGCTTTGCATATGCACAGACAATGGGAAAGCCAAGAATGTTGTATATTCGCAATTTTTACGTAGTTTAACTCCTGCAGACGAAATGAATGCTTGCCTGAAAAATTCTAATTTATTGGCACACGTAAAAATATTAAAATTAACTACAAATATGCGTGTCCGATTGTAAAACGATGACTCTGGTCAAATATTTTCAGATAAATTGCTGGCAATTGGAAACGGAAAGCTCCCAGTAGACTCTATTTCAGGACGTATACAACTACCTGCTGATTTCTGTAATTTAGTGACGTCCAAAAATGAATTGATTGAAAAAGTATTTCGAATATTCTAAAAAATTATAAAATAATAGATGGCTAAGTGAAAGAGCGGATTCTCGCACCCAAAAATATAGACGTCCACGAAATCAACAATATTGTTTTGACCAAGATTTGAGACCCAGGCAGTCCTTTACAAGTCAGTCGACACAGTTTTGGAACCAAATGAAGCGGTTAATTATCCATCTGAATTTTTAAATTCCATAGATCCTTCAGGGTTTCCACCACACGTGCTGCAATTAAAAATAGGCGTACCAATAATACTTTCAAGAAATATCAACCCACCAAAGTTTTGCAATGGCTCGCGACTTGCTGTAAAAAAAACAATGGAAAACCTAATAGAGGCCACAATCTTGACACGACCTTTTGAGGGTGAGGCTGTTCTTATTCCTCGCATTCCCATGATTCCAACGGATCTCCCTTTTCCAATTTAAAAGATTGCAATTCCCAATTCGATTAGCATTTGCAATCACCATTAACAAAGCTCAAGGTCAATCATTAAAAAAATGTGGTAAAGATCTTAATACTGATTGTTTTTCCCATGGACAATTGTACGTTGCATGTTCGAGGGTCGGTAAACCTGACAATCTATTTATATGCAGCGACAATTGGACAGCGAAGAATGTTGTATATTCGCAAGTTTTACGCAGTTAATTTGTATTGTATCTATCTATCTATCTATCTATATAAAAACGAGTTGTGTGTATGCATGTTTGTTTGTTTGTAAAAAGAGCGTTTGCATATGACGTCATTATTAGTTCATACGGCTTTGTATATGCACAGACAATGGGAAAGCCAAGAATGTTGTATACTCGCAATTTTTACGTAGTTTGAAAACACATATATAAATCTATCTATATTCACAGGTGGAACACAGGGACACAACTACAATGGCGCGTAACTAATATGGCGCTTAACGACTTACGCGCGCGGGGGAGCTTGGGGGGGTTCGAAGCGCCCCACCAACTAGGTGTTGGGGTGGCGCGAAGCCACCCCAACACCTATATATATATATATAATATATATATATATTATATATTATATATATATATATTATATATATATATATATATATATATATATATATATATATATTATATATATATATAATAGATATATATATATATATATATATATATATATATATATATATATATATATATATATATATATATATATACATATATATATATATATATATATATATATATATATATATATATATAATATATATATATATATATTATATATAATATATATATATATATATATATATATATATATATATATATATATATATATATATATATATATATATTAATATATATATATATACTAGCTGTTGGGGTTCCCTGTGTCCCTGTGTCCCCGGTATATTCCCTGTGTCCCGGTCGTCATTTGTGTCCCGGTGTCCCAGTTTGTAATTTCTCTTTGAGTGTCCCAGTCGTCATTTATATTCCCTGTGTCCCGGTGTCCCGGTCGTCATTTGTGTCCCGGTGTCCCGGTCTGTAATTTCTATTCGAACAATCCCTGTGTCCCGGTTGTCATTTATATATCCTGCCTGTGCCCCCGGCGTCCCCGTTGTAGTTGTGTCCCTGTGTCCCGGTCGTCATTTATATTCCCTGTGTCCCGGTCGTGATTTGTGTCTGGGTGTCCCAGTCTGTAATTTCTCTTTGAGGTCCCCCGGTCGTCACTTATATTCCCTCTGTCTCGGTCGTCATTTGTGTCCCGGTCTGTAATTTCTCTTTGAGTGTTTTTTTCTCTTTAGTATTTTTTTAGTTTTTTACCTTTTTTCTTTTTTCAGTTTTCTTTTTCTTCTTTATATTTCAGCTTCACTATGAAGTACATATCGACGAACCTTTATTTTTTTAACTTAATCTGGTGAGGCATTGATGACCTTATCCAAGTCAAAATCCCAAACCCAATCATCATCGCTATCATTTTCAGTTTTGATATGTTTTGACTCTCGCTGTCCAGTGGATTTCATCTAGCTGCGCGGTTT
Source organism: Artemia franciscana (assembly GCF_032884065.1). Taxonomy (NCBI): domain Eukaryota; kingdom Metazoa; phylum Arthropoda; class Branchiopoda; order Anostraca; family Artemiidae; genus Artemia; species Artemia franciscana. Next base: position 9,653,162 of record NC_088870.1, on the reverse strand, counting down.
TGCGTTCTTTAGCCGCAAGCCTGTTTTCCTTGCTGTTCTTGTGATTCCTCGGAACGCTTTCTTTTCTTACTTTCTCTATCAGCAGCTAGTTTTTTGGCATAAACTCTTTGAGCAGCTTCCTCGGCTGTTGCCATTGTAGGTTCTTCAGTCATTTTACAATTAAACATTTTTTCCGTGAACAAATGTCTTAAATACCATTAATGACGTCACCGGACAAAGCAAAAATGACGACAACTAATTTCATGACGTCAGTCAACACAGAAACATGACGTCACCTAATCACAGACAGACAGACAACTTATTTTTTATATTATAGATATATATATATATATATATATATATATCTATATATATACTAGCTGTTGGGGTGGCGCTTCGCACCACCCCAACACCTAGTTGGTGGGGGCGCTTTGTGCCCCCACCAAGCCCCCCCGCGCGCGTAAGTCGTTACGCGCCATATTAGTTACGCGCCATTGTAGTTCTGTCCCTATGTCCCACCTGTGAATATATATATATATATATATATATATAAATATATATATATATATATATATATATATATATATATAATATATATTATATATATATATATATATATATATATATATATATATATATATATATATATATATATATATATATATATATATATATGTTTTTAACTAAGTAAAACTTGCGAATATACAACATTCTTGCTGTCCCATTGTCTGTGCATATAAATAGATTGTTAGGTTTCCGTATTCAGATCTATACCTCATGATTCTAATGATTGCCCTTGAGCTTTGTTGATGGTGATTGCTAATCGACCATTCCCTGTGTCTCTGTCGTCATTTATATATCCCCTTGTGCCCCCGGCGTCCCCTTTGTAGTTGTGTCCCTGTGTCCCGGTTGTCATTTATATTCCCTGTGTCCCGGTCGTCATTTGTGTCCCAGTGTCCCAGTCTGTGATTTCTCTTTGAGTGTCCGGGCGTCATTTATATTCCTTGTATCCCGGTGTCCCGGTCGTCATTTATATCCCCCTGTGCCCCCGGCGTCCCCGTTGTAGTTGTGTCCCTGTGTCACGGTCGTCATTTATATTTCCTGTGTCTCGGTCGTCATTTGTATCCCGGTGTTCCGGTCTGTATATACATTCGTTTTTTTAGTTTTGTTTTTCTCCTTTATTTTTCATTTTTTTTTCCTTTTTTATTTTTTTTTCTTTTTTATTAGTTTTCAGTTTTTTTTTCTTTTTAGTTTTTTTGTAGTTTTTACCTTTTTTTTTAGTTTTTTTTAGTTTTTTTTTACTTATGTCCTGGTCGTCATTTATGCTCCCTGTGTCCCGGTCGTGATTTGTGTCCCGGTGCTTTGTTGATGGTGATTGCTAATCTAACATTCCTTTTGTCCCGGTCGCTTTCTCTTTGAGTGTCGCCATTTATATTCCCTATGTGCCGGTGTCCGGTCGTCATTTGTGTCCCGATGTTCCGGTCTGTAATTTCGTCAGTTGAAAACATGACGTCAGTCAACACAGAAACATGACGTCACCTGATCCACAGACAGACAGACAGACAACTTATTTTTATATATAGATATATATATATATATATATATATATATATATATATATATATATATATATATATATATATATATATATATATATATATATATATATATATATATATATATTTCTCTATTCCCAGGTGGGACACAGGGACACAACTGCAATGGTGCGTAACAACTTACGCGCGTGGGGGGGCTTTGGAGGGCGCGAAGCGCCCCCACCAACAAGGTTTCGGGGTGGTGCGAAGTGCCACCCCAACAGCTAGTATATCTATCTATCTTCTATATATATAAAAATAAGTTGTTTGTTGGTTATGTCTGTCTGTCTGTCTGTCTGTCCACATATGACGTCTGAATTAGAAAAAACTGAAAAAGCTAAAAAAAAAAGGTTAAAAAACTAAAAACTAAAAAAGAGAAAAAACTAAAAGAAAGGTAAAAACCTACAAAAAAGCTAAAAAGAAAAAAAAACTAAAAACTAATAAAAAAATTAAAAAAAGGCTAAAAAAACTAAAAAATCTAAAAAAGGTAAAAATTAAAAAAAAACTAAAAACTAAAAAAGAAATAAAACTAAAAAAGGAAAAAAATTGAAAAATAAAGGAGAAAAAAGAAAACTGAAATAATAAGAATAAAAATAAAAAAATAAAAAAGGTAAAAACTAAAAAAAAACTGAAAAGAAAAAAGAAAAAAAAACTAAAAAAGCTAAAAAAAAGGTAAAAACTAAAAAAAAAGCAAAAAAAACAAAAAATTATTTAAAAACTAAAAAAGAAAATAAAACTAAAAAAGGAAAAAAACTGAAAAATAAAGCAGAAAAAGAAAACTAAAAAAATAAAAAAAAATAAAAAAAGGTAAAAACTACAAAAAACTAAAAAGAAAAAAGAAAAAAAAACTAAAAAAGCTAAAAAAATTCATCATATATCAATTCAAAAACGAATGTATATACAGACCGGGACGCTAATGACGACCAGGACACCTGGACACAGGGAATTTAAATGACGACCGGGACACTTAAAGAGAAATTACAGACTGGGATACCGGGACACAAATGACGACCGGGACACAGGAAATATAAATGACCGGGACACAGGGACAAAACTACAACGGGGACGACGGGGGGAACAGGGAGATATATAAATGACGAGGGGGACACAGCGAATGTTCGATTAGCAATCACCATCAACAAAGCTCAAGGGCAATCATTAGAATCATGAGGTATAGATCTGAATACGGATTGTTTTTTCCATGGACAATTATATGTTGCATGTTCAAGAGTCGGTAAACCTCACAATCTATTATATGCACAGACAATGGGACAGCGAAGAATGTTGTATATTCGCAACGAAGAATGTTGTTGTATATATATATATATATATATATATATATATATATATATATATATATATATATATATATATATATATATATATATATATATATATATGTATATATATATATATATATATATATACTACCTTTTAGGGTGGCGCTTCGTACCACCCCAACACCTAGTTGGTGGGGCGCTTCGCGCCCCCCCCAAGCCCCCCCGTGCGCGTAAGTCGTTACGCGCCATATTAGTTACGTGCCATTGTAGCTGTGTCCCTGTGTCCCATCTGTGAATAGAGATAGATATAAATATATATTTTTAACTACGTAAAACATTCGAATATGCAACATTCTTTGCTGTCCCATTGTCTGTGCATATAAATAGCATTTATATTCCTGTGTCCCGGTCGTCATTTGTGTCCTGGTGTCCCAGTTTGTATTTTCTCTTTGAGTGTCCCGGTCGTCATTTATATTCCCTGTGTCCCAGTGTTCCCGGTCGTCATTTGTGTCCCCGGTGTCCCGGTCTGTAATTTCTATTCAAACAATCCCTGTGTCTCAGTCGTCAATTATATATCCCGCCTGTGCCCCCGGCGTCCCCGTTGTAGTTGTGTCCCTGCGTCCCCGGTCGTCATTTATATTCCCGGTCGTGATTTGTGTCCGGGTGTCCCAGTCTGTAATTTTTCTTTGAGGTTCCTGGTCCGTCATTTATATTCCTCGGTGTCGGTCGTCATTTGTGTCCCGGTCTGTAATTTATCTTTGAGTGTTTTTTCATTTTAGTTTTTTTTAGTTTTTTACATTTTTTCAGTTTTTTTTTCTTCTTTATTTTTTCAGCGTCACTATGAAGTACATATCGCCGAACCTTTGTTTTTTAACTTAAATCTGGTAGGGCATTGATGACCTTATCCAAGTCAAAATTCCAAACCCAATCATCATTGCTATCATTTTCAGTTTTGATATGTTTTGACTCTCGCTTTCCAGGTGGATTTTCATCGAACTGCGCGGTTTTGCGTTCTTTAGCCGCAAACCCTTTTTTTCTTGCTGTTCTTGTGATTCCTCGGCACGCTTTCTTTTCTTACTTTCTCTATCATTGTCAGTTTTTTTTCCTTTTTTTAGTTTTTTTTCTTTTTACCTTTTTTTTAGTTTTTTTTTTCTTTTTTAGTTTTTTTTCTTCTTTTGTATTAATGCTAAAGCCAACATTTGAACCTGGAACCTCTCGGACCTAGAACCTCAGACCTTCTCTGTGTCCCCCGTCGTCATTTATATATCCCCCTGTGCCTTTTTTTTTGGTTTTTACCTTTTTTTTGCTTCTTTAGTTTTTTTTTTTTTCTTTTTAGTATTTTTTTGTAGTTTTTTACCCTTTTTTTGTAGTTTTATTTTCTTTTTTCTTTTTAGTTTTTTTTGTAGTTTTTTACCCTTTTTTTAGTTTTTTATTTTTATTCTTATTTTTTTAGTTTTCTTTTTCTCCTTTATTTTTCATTTTTTTTCTTTTTTAGTTTTTAGTTTTTTTTTTTAGTTTTTTACCTTTTTTTTAGTTTTTTTTAGTTTTTGGTTTGTTTTGTAGTTTTACCTTTTTTTAGTATTTTTATTAGTTTTGGGGGAAACATCAGTTTCAAAATGACAAAATGACGTCAGTTTCAAAACTGACAAAAATGACGTCAGTCGGACAGACAAACATGACGTCAGTTGACAGACACACAGACTAACAACTTATTTATATATATATATTGATGGAAAAAGATGAAAGGATTATAGATCGCTGTTTATTCGTTGGATACTCGGACATTGAGCACAAAGATGTACATACCGAGGAACGAAATTTAAATAGGGAAGAGTGTATTCAAAATGCAACGAACTCCTGAAAAAGCAGTCATTCGGATGTTCCTTATTTTTGCTGAAAATTAAACCAGTTAGAAGATTTTTTTTCATTAGAAAATACAGTAATATTACTTTTATGGAATAGCTCTTGGAGAATATTAGTTTAACAATTACTAATTGTAATTGACTGACTATAACCAAGCTGTCAAAGACAATAGTAGCCTAATCGTAAATCTTATGTAAGATAAGATTTATTCATGATAACTTCTAAGCAGTCCAGAAAATTTTAACAATATTATTCGAAAATACAAAAGAATAGCACCGTCGAGTCGATTCAAGTATCATATTCCATACAATATGTTTACCATTGCAGGATTAAAATTTTTCCTTACTGAAGGAGTAAAACAAACTGGAATGTGATTTCTGTGAAATTTAAAATCCTAGCTTCCCAAGGCTGTCAAAAGGATATTTCAGGATTGGGCTGTCACAGTGGGGTTGAAAATCAAAATATTCACTTCTTTTTACTATCAAAAATTTGTTTTCGAGTCTTACTATGGCACTGAAGCGAATAAAGTGATATCATTACTTATTTTGGTTTTTCGGGTTTGCTTTTTTGCAAAGTAGCGTGGTTTTCACAATATCGTAGTTTTTTAGGGGATTTGCATAATAGACAGTAAATATATGAGAAGTGTAGAAATTATTAATTTAAGTTTTGGATTTTGGTGAACCAATGGTGACCACTTTACTGCCTATTTTCATTTAATTAAAGCGCAGCATTATATGACATATCACCTCCTCTCTTCATTCTAAAACATTAATATAAAGATCGAACTCTTTAAAACTTTGATCTAGGGCTGTATAAGTATGTACTTAAAACTAAGTATATGAGTCAAAATACTTCTTCAAAGGTCAAAGTAATCATTTAAGAACAATAGATATTCGAATAGGGGATGGGGGCCTGGTTGCTTTCCGGTCTCTTTTGAATCTTACACAGGGGAAACAAAACTTTCGATTTCTCATTTATTTGAAACCCCACAAATATGTTAAAGGCCAACTCTTCCATAAGAACCTTTTACATCCCTGGGGTATTACAAAACTCTTCTCTCGGGTTCTAGAGGGTTGTTTGGCCCCGAATTTCTTGTTATTTGATCTCTAGACTATTTTGGACCAAATGGCCTCCTCAAAATTTCTATCGGATGTATTTGGGGGGAAAAGGGTGGGAAGACACTGGTTAGATTCCCTTTGATAACTTTTGACTCTTAAAAGGGGCACCAGAACTTCCGATATCAAATTGAAAAAGCCCCTTCAAATTTTAAATGACCGCCCCTTCTGTTAAAAGCTTAAATGTCTATAGGGCATAAATTACCACACTTGCCCTTGACTTTTTTTCAAATCCGGAGTTTCTTTTAATATCTATGGTCTATTTTAAACGAAATATCTATCTAAGAATTCGGTTGGATGGATTTTGAGATAAGAGCACGAGAGGGGAAGAGACT